>NC_092736.1:13456319-13728819 GCF_047496885.1 Scyliorhinus torazame
CCCTTTGGCTAAGGCCAAGAGTAGTATCAAACGGGAGATCAGGTGTAATGCCTGGCCTTGTCAGCTGTGATGTCTCGCTTGTGGGGCCCATGAATTGCATTCCATTTGAATTGGTTTCTGGAGCAATGAGGGAGATGGGTCCGGTGCTCAGCCCATGCACTCTGCGCATGGGCTCCATAACTCCGAGAAAGGAATAACATTTAGAAAGAGATGCAAGTAAACATTATTTTTTTCAGAACTTGGGCCATTGACTCAGTGGGCCAACTCTGTCATTTGTAGCCATGTAAAATGGCTACGTTCCGATTAATCTGGCCAAAACCCAGTTTAAAATGGCTAACCCTTGGGTTTCCTCCGGGTGCTCCGGTTTCCTCCCACAGTCCAAAGATGTGCAGGTTAGGTGGATTGGCCATGATAAATTGCCCTTAGTGTCCAAAATTGCCCTTAGTGTTGGGTGGGGTTACTGGGTTATGGGGATAGGGTGGAGGTGTTGACCTTGGGTAGGTGCTCTTTCCAAGAGCCGGAGCAGACTCGATGGGCCGAATGGCCTCCTTCTGCACTGTAAATTCTATGAAATTCTATGAAAAAACCCGAAAGACTGCTGGGAAAAGCAGCCAAGAAGACACAAGCAGGCAGCTGCAGACAGGTTTGCATATTCAGCTCTGGGAACATAGCCCAGATCGCTACTCAGGGCTATCAACAGCCCATCAACCCAGGTATCCGCAGTTGCATTCAGGACTGTTTACACCTAATCTACTCAGACATCCACAGTTAAATCGGCTATCCCCGGGAACAATTGCAACATATTAGCAATTGAATACCGGGCCAGACCTGTCGGCGCCTGCAGTGGCCGAAACAAAGACAGGTGAGCGACCACGCCCCGATCGAGGAATTGCCTCACCATTGGACACATCGACCCCAGAGACTGGGGACAGAATCCAATCACTTGGAACTCAGGGTCAAGGGCCGCCCCGGGAGGCGGGAAGCCCCTGGGCCCTATAAAAGTAAAGGTCCAAGTTCAGATCTCTCTCTCTCTCATCTTCGCCTGCTCGAGACCTTCGCAAGACCAGCCACCGGCAGCAGTAAGTTTGAATCCAACAATCGCTATCCGGTAGAGACACCTAGCCACTGACCTGTAGCAACCTTTTGAATTCCGTGGGCCTGATTTGATTGGACAAGCCATTTGTTTCCCTGACCTGGTGGGCTCTTCCTAAGTTAAGTATTGGCCAGTAGTGATAGGTTTATTATATAGAAAGTAGTATTAGGGTATTAATATTGCTTGTTGTATATAATAAAAGATCGTTGTTTTAATCCTTACTAAGCGGTGTGCTGTGTTATTAATCATAACCTGAACTTGAACCACGTGGCGGTATCATAAAGATACCTGGCGACTCATGAGCAAAGGTGACCTAAACAGAGCAAATAGACTAAAGTTAAAAAGAGCAACATAATTGGCGACTCCGCCGGGACCCGACTGAGAAGTGGAAAACCACTCCGGGAGAACCCCAACATTTTGAATTAGAATCCAATCGGAAACAAAAAAAAAAACCACAAGTGTTCAAGCGGTTCTGGTTAATAATTCACAATTCGGAAGGGTGTATATGCATGCGTAACTAACAGGGTTATAAGGCAAAACTGATAGATTTTTTTGTTGCATCAAAACTATTGGCAGTTGGTATTTTGGAAATTAGCGCAAGCCGTACCCGCATCTACCACACCACCTTGGCCCCCTGTTCCAAATTCGAACGTACCGAGCAGATAAGAGAGAGCCATGCAGGCAATGCAAGTGATGCAGCGCCTCATGAACCCCGAAGATTTTGCTGTCGCACCAGTCAGCAGCGTAGGAGCTGTTTGGGGTTAGCACAGACACAATGGACCACATTGGACCTCAGTGTCCCGTTTGGGAGGTGGAAATCCGCAAATTTCTGCAGGGCAAAGGATTGCCCATGTGGAAGGATTTCTGCAATAACGACGACTCAGGTCCTGGAAGTATAGGGCATACTTGGTGGGAGAACCTGAGTGAGATTCACAGAAAGAGTTTAGCAAAAGCGCGCAAGCCGATGGCAATTGTGTCCTGTCTGGCACAATTGCGAGGCACAGAGGAGCTCGTCAGGTCGCTCCGCAAGGAAATAGAAGACATACATCGGATAAGTAAAACCGATATATGCAAAATTGAGAAAGAGAACCAGGAATTGAAAGGGAAATTAGCAGCAAAGGACCAAGAGGTGGCTGACGCCAAACGGGGTCACCAATCTTGTCTGGCGCACTTGAGTAGTTTCCAGTCACAATATGAGAAGGCTTATCAGGACCTGCTGCGTGCAGTCCTGGTAAAGAAAGAAACAGAAAACCAGTTAGAGAAGCTCCAGAAACAATGCAGTGATCTCAAGGCAGCCTTGAGAGCGCTCCACGCCACAACAACGGAACAAAGGCAGAGTACTTTAGACCATGCAAAGTGCCGAAAGCAGGTTGCAGACTTGAAAGCACTGCTTTCTGTCCAAAAGGGATTCCAAGAAACCTTTGGGGCAAGTTTAGAACAGGAAGACGGCCCTGATTGGGAAGAATTGCAAGAGACAGCGCAGAGATCAGGGAGCATGTGCGCAGGGAAAACCCCAAAGGAGGAAAGCACCCCTACCCCCCACACAACAGATAATACAGGCTCCCATGAACCCTGTAACAACCCACCGCACCGCCACAGCAGACGAGGCGGAGGTCTTATATTCCACCCCCCTCACAGTGACCCAATTACGGGATGCGTGTGCCAAAATCACACCGTTCCTCCCCGCTTCAGACCCACACCATTTCTTTGCCACCATCAAACACCAGGCAACCATGTACGGCCTGGATGAGAAAGAGCAGGTAAAGCTCACGGTCCTCAGCTTAGACCCAGCGGTCGCAGCAGCCCTTCCCGACCCACAGAATGTAGGGGGAGGCACCCTTGCAGAAATGCATACCGCGATCCTGGATGTGATCGGGTACAACCGGGGCGACCCCATAGACGGTCTGAATAAATGCAGACAGAAAAAGTCTGAACACCCCACAGTGTTCGCAGGACGCTTGTGGATTCATTTTGAAGCCGTTTTCGGCAACGTAGATCGTGCCCATTTGTCCCCAGACAATATGGCCAAGTGGACCCGCATCATAATCTCCCATGCCACGGAAGCAGGACAGAATGCCTGTAGCAATTATGACCCCTCGGAGGAGGCTCATAATGAGAAGTGGGTGGTCAAGAGATTGTCCCGCGTTTGGGAACAAGCGGCTCACGGCAAATCAGCAGCTAGAACACCCGAGGAAAACCAAGCCGCCGCAGACGTGCAGGCAGTAAGAACCACTCTTCACAACCCCCGCCTGGGTAAACGAGGGAAAGAACAGCCCCCCAGCCAAACCGCAAGAGTGCTACAATTGCGGCCAATTGGGACATTTTGCTAGGGAATGCAAAGGCCCTAAGAAACCACAGAGAGCCCAACCGACAGGCACTCTCGATAAGAAAACGGCAGAGCCCTCGCGACTGAGAACTGAGGTGTCCACATGATGATTTAAAGGAGACACTTGGTGAAAAGTGTTGTCCTTTCTGATGGAACCTGCAGAATGTTTTACGTTGTCTGTCTGTTGGTTAAATGTTTTATGTTGTCTGTCTGTTTGTTAAATGTTGTTCGTCCTACAGGAGAATGTTCTCACCGCCCCACACCCATTCACCTGAACTTTTTAACCCACCCACCGCGGCCACACGCCCATTCGGCTGATACCTCTGAGGATTTGCCTCAGACACCCACCAGACCAGACGCCCGATCGTAACTACTCTTCTGATTTGATGGTAGAATCAGAACAGTAACCCCGCCATGATGCAGCGCCTCATGAACCCCGAAGATTTTGCTGTCGCACCAGTCAGCAGCGTAGGAGCGGGACAGTGTCCCGTTTGGGAGGTGGAAATCCGCAAATCTATAGAACATGACAGCTGAAGAACAAATTTTGAGCCAACAGGGCTATTAACTCTGCCTGGGGGATGTAGCGGGGAGAGAGCGTGTGGCCACTCAAAGCTTTTGGGAGGGGGGAGGGAGGTCTCTGACACAGTTCGAATTTAGGTAGCACTTTGAATCAACCCGATCCTTTACCATCTTCCAGATCTATAACTCTGTATTAACTTGCAGGGAAAGATATCAGCCATGATTGAATGGCGGAGCAGACTCAATGGATGGGCCGAGTGGCCGAATTCTGCTGCTATGTCTTATGGCCTTATGATCTTTTCAGAGAATGGCAGAGCTTTCGGAGAGCTAGCACGATATAATGGGCAGAGCGGCCTCAATTCCGGTCACACAGAAGAACACAATTAAGAACGGGAGTGGGCCATTCGGCCCCTCGAGCCCGCTCCGCCGTTCAATAAGGTCATGGCTGATCTCGCTGTGGCCCCACCTCTACCTTCCTGTCTGTCCCCCTAAACCCTTGACTCCCCTTGTCGATTAAAAATCCAACTTGGTCCTGAATATGTTCAGGGACCCACCCTCCACCTCTTGCTGGGGGAGAGAATTCCACAGCTCAACGATTCTCTGAGAGAGAAAGAGAAATTTCCCCCGTCACAGCCTTTAAACTGTATCCCTGAGATCCCCCACAAGGAGAAACATCCTCTCCGAGACAACCCTGCCAAATCTCCATAAAATCCTAAACAAGGACAGAGGGCGACGGAAGACCTCAACAGGCTTGGCAGCGTCTGTAGGGAGAGAGGTACAGCGTTAACATTTCGAGTCCGTATGACTAATCCTCAGAATCTTAAGTTCCAATAAGATCAATAAGCCCAACAACATCTCCACTTCCTATGGAAGCTAAATAAATTTGGCATGTCTGCATCGACTCTCACAAACCTCTACAGATGTGCGATAGAGAGCGTCCTATCCGGCTGTCTCACAGCCTGGAATGGCAACTGCTCGGTCCAAGATCGCAAGAAACGGCAGAGTGTGGTGAACTCAGCCCAACGCATCACACAAGCTTGCCACCCCCACATTGATTCTGTCTACACCTCCCGCTGCCTCAGGAAGGCAGACAGCATTGTCAGAGACCCCCCCCCCCTCCCACCCAGGCTTTACCTTCTGCCAGACCCTTCCATCAGGCAGAAGGTACAGAAGTCTGAAGACCCGCACATCCAGACATAGGAACAGCTTCTTCCCCACAGCTACTCGACTCCTCAACGACTCCCCCTCGGACTGATCTGTTCCCTGTAAGAACACTATTCACGATGCCGTATGCTGCTCTTGTTGATGTGTTTGCTTTGTTTGGCCCCTTGTTCCGCACTGTAAACAATCACGGTTTGTCGATGTTCCATTTGTCAATTGGTTATTGATTATTCTTTTTTTTGCCTACTATGTACGTACTGTGTACGTTCCCTTGGCTGCAGAAAAATACTTTTCATTGTACTTTGGTACATGTGGCAATAAATCAAATCAATCAATCAATCACCTCTCGTTCTTCTAAATTCTGAACTCTGAAGTGTATCAGGCCAACCTGCTCGATCTTTCCTCATAAGGTAACCCCCTTTACCCAGCAATCAGTCAAGTGAACCTGCTGAGAACTGCTTCTAATTCAATTATATCCTTTATTCAAGAAGGAGGCTAAAAACATGCACCAGTCCCCAGATGCAGTGCTGTAGTGGTACTGTCACTAGACTAGAAATCCAGGAGACGCAGGGTGAAGCTCTGGAGATCCTGGTTTGAAACCCACTACAGCAGATGGTGAAAGTTGAATTCAGTGAAAATCTGGATTTAGTCTAATGATGACAATGAAACCATTGTTGATTGTCGTTAAAAAAAAAAGGGAGTTTTTTTGTGCAAACCACTGGGGCTGGTTTAGCACAGGGCTACATAGCTCGCTTTTAAAGCGGACCAAGGCAGGCCAGCAGCACGGTTCAATTCCCGTACCAGCCTCCCCAGACAGGCACCGGAATGTGGCGACTAGGGGCTTTTCACAGTAACTTCCTTTGAAGCCTACTTGTGACAATAAGCGATTTTCATTTCATTTCATTTCAGGCGGTGGCGTAGTGGTATTGTCACTGGACAAGTAAACCAGAGCCCCAGAGTAATGTTGGCGGCACGGTAGCACAGTGGTTAGCACTGTCACTTCACAGCTCCAGGATCCCAGGTTTGATTCCCGGCTTGGGTCACTGCCTGTGCGGAGTCTGCACGGTCTCCCCGTGTCTGCGTGAGTTTCCTCCGGGTGCTCCGGTTTCCTCCCTGAGATACCCTCAATTACGACTCAGGAGAGGAGTTCGATAATACAAAGGCTTTAATAACCAGAAAACCAGACAGCTGCCGAGAAGTATGCTCACTGCACTCTGCCAACTGAACGTAACCTTATATACAGCTTTCTGGGGGCGGAGCCAGAGGCGGAGTCCCCCAGGGTTCCAAACCCTGCCTTAAAGGGGCCTACGCATTAAGGGTACATATGTATACAGATATCATTCACCACACTCCCACAGTCCAAAGATGTGCAGGTTAGGTGGATTGGCCATGCTAAATTGCCCTCAGTGTCCAAAAGATTAGGTGGGGTTACGGGGATAGGGTGGAGGTGTGAGCTTAAGTTGGGTGCTCTTTCCAATGCATGACGCAATGGGCTGAATGGCCTCCTTCTGCACTGTAAATTCTATGATTCTAAGCAGCCTCTGTACAACTATAGCAACATCTCCCTACCCTTACATTCGGTTTCCCTTATAATACATGCCAACATTCCACTTGCCTTCCTAATCACTTGTTGTACCTGCATATACTAACACTTTGTGATTCACGCACCGTGACACCCAGGCCCCCCCCCCCCCAAGGTCTCCTTTCTCCTGCTAGCTATTATCTGTTTAAAAATTTGCTCCAGCCACGACCGGGTAATATCTTTTTTTTTTACTTAGAGGATTGCCTTGCTGTTCACGTTCTGTTCTCCCAACAGGAAAGTACTTCCTTAAACGGTGCTTAATGCCTAGGACAGACAGACCCGAGGGATGTCAGTGAAAGAGTTAAGCACTGCACCTCTTAGTGATATAGAAAGCAGCCACCTAATGATAAGTGCGTACTTAAAGGGCATGATCGAAAGCACATCACAAACTTACTTCCCCAATTCTCGTAATACCACTGTCTTATTTCAAACCACTGTATAATCTTCATCAGTGTCACAAGTAGGCTTACATTCACACTGCGATGAAGTTGCTGTGAAAAGCCCCTAGTCGCCATACGCCGGCGCCTGTTCGGGTACACAGAGGGAGAATTCAGAATGTCCAATCCACCTAACAGCACGTCTTTCGGGACTTGTGGGAGGAAACCGGAGCGCCCGGAGGAAACCCACGCAGACACGGGGAGAGAATGTGCAGACTCCGCACAGGCAGTGACCCAAGCCGGGAATCGAACCCGGGTCCCTGGAGCTGTGAGGCAACTAGAGTTAACTGTGAAAGATTCACCACAGATCTTGAAAAGCAACAGAAAGATTCTTTGTTGAGGTAATCAGATACAAGGGACTCAGCACGCAAGAGATTAATAATTATGTTTACATATATTCCAGGCCGCTACTACTGCAGGAAACAATGCCCCTCAATGTATTAACTGCAGCTGGGCTGCACACTTTAATACGTATTAAAGCTGAAATAATTGATAGAGATTCTACTGATTGTAAACCCATCACAAACTATTATTGCATCTCTCACAAATGTACATATCCATCAGTTTTAAAACAATGCATTCACATGACAACCGTCCCAGCTAAGTCACACATCATTGGACATTTAAGTCCACGTTACTTACTTGTTCGTACTGAAGGAGCTTCACACTTCGCAATGAGCTAAACTTTAATCTTCCAGCTCACAACTGACAAGAAGTTGACGAAATGTTCAAAGCAAAAGACGCAGGCCAGCAATTGCTTGTGTGGGGTGGTGGGTGGGGGGGGTACGCCAGCCCCTGAGCTTACCCACCTCTGCTCCTCTGAGTAAATGTGCTTTGATATTTAAAAGGCAAACCAGGCTAATGCCTCTGATCACCATGGCGTTGAGGTCTGCCTATGTCCAATTGATTTTCATTCAGTAGCTTTTCAGCAATGATTTGGACAAACCAGTGGGAGGTTTAGACAAACAGCAAAGTATGATTCATCCTCTCCTCGACCCATTCTCTCTTTCGTTTAGAGAGAATGTTCCGACGGCAAAGATAGAGGGGCAGTTCTCCTATTGCATTCATTCATCCCACCAACGTTTAACCATTAAAAAACCCAGCCGATTGGTCATTTATTATCTCTTGCCTTCCGCTAAAGGTCGAATTTAAAGGGTTTCAATAGTCGCAAGTCCACAAGGCACTTATTTAATCAAGCATTGTTGGAATCATTTTTTTTTAAAGGCAGCCAGGCTTTGCAAGTATAAAAGAACATGATGGAAGCGCACACAACAGGGATAAGAGCATCTGAAAAGAGAAAGGTTCGAATTACAGGTCAGGAGTTCAGATAAAGCAGGCTGCACTGAAAATAAGATTTTCCCCCTATTTGTTTCTGACGATGCACATTTCCAACATCCTTATTTTTATTTTACTCTCCTAGAGGTGGATTTTCAGGTAGGGGAGGGCAAGTTGACATCGTTATCACACCTATCTCGGTCGCACAGTGGTTAGCACTGTTGCTTCACAGCGCCAGGATCCATTCCCAGCTTGGGTCACTGTCTGTGTGGGAGCCTGCACGTTCTCCCCGTGTCTGCGTGGGTTTCCTCCGGGTGCTCCGGTTCCCTCCCACAAGTCCTGAAATAATAATAACCCTTTTGTTGTCACAAGTATGAAGTTACTGTGAAAAGCCCCGAGTTGCCACATTCCGGCGCTTGTTCGGGTTAAGCTGGTACGGGAATTGAACCCACGCTGCTGGCCTTGTTCTGCATTACAAGCCAGCTGTCTAGCCCACTGAGCTAAACCAGCCCCGAAAGATGTGCTTGTTAGGTAATTTGGACATTCTGAATTCTCCCTCTGTGTACCCGAACAGGCGCCGGAATGTGGCGACCAGGGCATTTTCACAGCAACTTCATTGCAGTGTTAATGTAAGCCTACTTGTGACACTAATAAAGATTATTATTATCTTATGCAAGTGATCCCAACAAATATCTCATTGCTCTCAGACATTGGTGGAAGCAACGTGCAAGAGTTCCTCCTGTTTATTTTCTTTTTCCCATTTATTTTATTTTTAGCCGTGGATGGGCCTTTAAGCAGAAGACCCAAAGTGAGCCTGCTCGCCAAGGCATTGGGCGGCTTTTACCGACTATCCCGCAACGTGTTTTTCAGCAGGGAAGGCGGCCCGCCAGTGGGATCTACCAGTCTGCCGTTGTCAACAGGATCTCCCGTTGACAGCGCCCCTCGTTGCCGGGAAACCAGTTCGCTGGCGTGAGAACAGAATTTCTCTCTCTCTCTCTCTCATAAATGGACATTACTCTTGCAGAGTAAACGAATGGGTTGTGTGTAGGACGTTTATGCTTCTCCATCAGAGGGTGTGTGTAAGGATTATGACGAAGTAAGAAAGACTATTCTGGCCGCATATGAATTAATTCCAGAGGCATATTGCAAAAGTTTGGGAATTTAAGGAAACAGCTGGGACAGACTTATGGTGAATTTGAAAAGACTTTGGTTCGGCCACATTTGGAATACTGCATACAGTTCTGGTCGCCACATTACCAAAAGGATGTGATGCTTTGGAGCAGGTGCAGAAGAGGTTCACCAGGATGTTGCCTGGTATGGAGGGCGCTAACTATGAAGAGAGGTTGAGTAGATTAGGATTATTTTCATTAGAAAGACGGAGGTTGAGGGGGGGACCTCATTGAGGTCTACAAAATCATGGGAGGTATAGACAGGGTGGATAGCAAGAAGCTTTTTCCCAGAGTGGGGGACTCAATTACTAGGGGTCACAAGTTCAAGGTGATAGGGGAAAAGTTTAAGGGAGATATGCGTGGAAAGTACTTTACGCAGAGGGTGGTGGGTGCCTGGAATGCATTGCCGGCGGAGGTGGTAGAGGCGGGCACGATAGCGTCATTTAAGATGTATCTAGACAGATACATGAACGGGCGGGGAATAGAGGGATACACATCCTTAGAAAATAGGCGACAGTTTTAGATAGAGTATCTGGATTGGCTTGGAGGGCCGAAGGGCCTGTTCCTGTGCTGTAATTTGTCTTTGTTCTTTGTTCTTTGTTCTACTGCGGATGCTGGAATCTGAATGCAAAAAGAAAATTCTGGAAAATCTCAGCAGGTCTGGCAGCATCTGTAGGGAGAGAGAAGAGCTAACGTTTCGAGTCCAGACGACCCTTTCTCAAAGCTAAAGACAGAGAAAGTGGGAAATATTTATACTGTGGAGTGAGAATGAAAGATGAGTCATAGCCACAGAAACCCAGGGAAACGGGGGTGCTAATATCCACAGAAAGCAAGGGGAAAGAGTGTTAATGGCAGTCCCTAGAGAGAACAAAAGATGTGAAAGGCCAAACTGCAGAGAAACTAACACCAGAGGGTAAACTGTGATAGATGTAGATGTGGGGGAGGGGAAGGGGGAAGCAAAGGGGAGAAAGGATAAGGAAAGGTGGATAAGATGGGGGGGGGGTTGAATATATATAAAGAAAGACAAGAAAGAAAGAAATGGTAAAAGACAGTTAAAATGAAATGGGATGAAAACAAATGGGTCGAGGTGGGGTAGAGCTAATCATCTGAAGTTGTTGAATTCGATGTTCAGGCCGGAAGGCTGTAGCGTGACTGACCGGAAGATGAGATGTTGTTCCTCCAGTTTGCGTTGAAAGCACATGAGACTTGTAGGGGTTCATAAGGAGGATTCGGAAAAGGAAACAAAAGCGCAGAGTACTACACGGCAGACTGTAGCTCGAGCGAGAACGAGGAGACCTGAGGTAAACACAGCTGCTGAAGTGAAATAATTGCTCTATTGTTCTAACAGCAGCGAGTCCTCGGCCCGTCCTTTGCTGTGCACCTGAAATGGTGCTGAGTCTGCAGAGAAGGTAGACAACCTTGGCAGCGAAAACCATCTCAAGCCTGGAAGGAAGAAGTACCAAAACAAAAGCCTGAACTTCAGAAAGACATTGACTGGAAGCCATCCCAGTGCATCAAAGATCCTTATTCCTACATTGTTATTCATATTTTCTTTCCATTTCCACCACCGTTTCCCCTCTGTGTTATTTGTCTGTGTGTGTGGGTGTGTGGATGGAGAGAGTGAGGGTAGTTAGGAATGGGGAGGTGTTAGGAAAGGTGTATTAGATAGTCCGTTACATTTTCTGCCTGTTTAATTATAATACTGTAAATAATAAAAGGTAACTTGTGTTAAAGTTACAAAATCTGGTGGCTGTAGTTTATTGGGGCTCAACTAAGGACCTCCGATATTTTAAATAAAATTGAATTTCACCTGTGTTGCAACACAGGGTTAAGTGGGGCTGGAATTGACCAGGCGAACTAGCCCAGGGTGTGGTGACAAACTGTTGGGACTGCCTGCTTCTCTCAAGATGTTCATTCCCTCAACACACACATGCATATATACACATGTGCCCAAGCACTCACATGAAAACGCATACATATACACGCACCTTGCATATTTGCATCTGCAAATAAACATGCACAGATACATACACATGCATAAGACCATAAAACATAGGAGCAGAATTAGGCCACCCGGCCCATCGAGTCTGCTCCGCCATTCAATCATGGCTGATAGTTTTCTCATCCCTATTCTCCTGCCTTCTCCTCATAATCCCTGATCCCCTATCTAGCCCTGTCTTAAAGACACTCAGTAATTTGGCCTCCACAGCCTTCTGCAGCAAAGAGGTCCATACATTCATCACCCTCTGGCTGAAGAAATTCCTCCTCATCTCTGTTTTAAAGGATTATCCCTTTAGTCTGAGATTGTGTCCTCCGCTTCTAGTTTTTCCTACGAGTGGAAACACCCTCTCCACGTCCACTCTATCCAGGCCACGCAGTATCCTGTAAGTTTCAATAAGATCCCCCCACATCCTTCTAAACTCCAATGAGTACAGACGCAGAGTCTTAAACCATTCCTCACATGACAAGCTCTTCATTACAGGGATCATTCTTGTGAACCTCCTCTGGACCCTTTCCAAGGCCAGCACATCCTTCCTTAGATATGGTGCCCAAAACTGCTCACAATACTCCAAATGGGGTCTGACCAGAGCCTTATACAGCCTCAGAAGTACATCCCTGGTCTTGTATTCTAGCCCTCTCGACATGAATGCTAACATTGCATTTGCCTTTCTAACTGTCGACTGAACTTGCATGTTAACCATAAGAGAATCGTGAACAAGGACTTCCAAGTCCCTTTTTGCTTCTGATTTCCTAAGCATCTTCCCATTTAGAAAATAGTCTATGCCTCAATTTCTCCTTCCAAAGTGCATAACCTCACACTTTTCCACATTGTATTCCATCTGCCGCTTCTCTGCCAGCTCTCCTAGCCTGTCCAAGTCCTTCTGCAGCCCCCTTGCTTCCTCAATACTACCTGTCCCTCTACAGATCTTTGTATCATCTGCAAACTTAGCACAGTGCCTTCAGTTCCTTCCTCCAGATCATTAATATATACTGTGAAAAATTGTGGTCCCAGCACAGACCCCTGAAGCACACCACTAGTCACCGACTGCCATCCTGAAAAAGACCCCTTTATCCCCATTCTCTGCCTTCTGCCAGTCAGCCAATCCTCTATCCATGCCAGGATCTTACCCATAATGCCATGGGCTCTTAACTTATTTAACAGTCTCCTATGCGGCATCTTGTCAAAGACCTTCTGGAAATCTAAATAAATCACGTCCACTGATTCTCCTTTGTTTAACTTGCTTGTTACCTCCTCAAAGAACTCTAACAGATTTGTCAGACATGACCTCCCTTTGACAAAGCCGTGCTGACTCAGTCCTATTTTACCATGCACTTCCAGGTACTCCGCAATCTCATCTTTAATAATAGACTTGAAAATCTTACCAATGACCCAAGTCGGGCTAACCGGCCTATAATTTCCCATCTTCTGCCTCCCTCCCTTCTTAAATAGCGGTGTTACATTAGCCACCTTCCAGTCCTCTGGGACCTTTCCCGCCTCCAGTGATTCCTGAAAGATCATTATCAATGCCTCCACAATCTCCTCCGCTATCTCTTTTAGAACCCTGGGGTGTAGTCCATCCGGTCCAGGTGACTTATCCACCTTCAGACCTTTCATATCCTCACACACACACAAAAACATTTTATTCGCCTGCTTCCTGCCTGCCTTCTGCCGCAACTAAATTTCCAATCTAAGAACCCTTTTCCAAAGCTTTTCTGTATTAATTCTGCTGCATCCGCACTGGCAAATGTTCATTTTGGCACGGTAGCACAGTGGTTAGCACTGTTACTTCACAGCGCCAGGGTCCCAGGTTCGATTCCCAGGTGGGTCACTGTCTGTGCGGGGTCTGCACGTTCTCCCCGTGTCTGCGTGGGTTTCCTCCGGGTGCTCCGGTTTCCTCCCACAAGTCCAGAAAGACGTGCTTGTCAGATGAATTGGATATTCTGAATTCACCCTCTGTACCCGACCAGGCGCCGGAATGTGGCGACGAGGGGCTTTTCACAGTAACTTCATTGCAGTGTTTTTTTAAAAAAAATTTTTTTTTAGAGTACCCAATTTTTTTTCCCCCCAATTAAAGGGCCAATCCACCTAACCTGCACATCTTTGGGTTGTGGGGTTGAAGCCCACGCAGACATGAGGAGAATATGCAAACTCCACACGGACAGTGACCCAGGGCTGGGATTCGAACCCAGGTCCTCAGCGCCGCAGTCCTAGTGCTAACCACTGCGCCACATGCCACCCTTCTTCATTGCAGTGTTAATGTAAGCCTACTTGTGACAATAATAAAGACTTACTTATAATAAAGATTATTATTACCGGCAAGGTTTTGGTCCAATGATGCGCAGACACTTTTTAAAAAATAAACATTTTATTGAGGTATTTTTTGGTCCTATAACAACAACACAATAAACAATGTACTTGAAACCATAAACATAGTGCAAAAGCCGTCTCCCTCCCTTACAGGTCCCACCTTTATTAACCCCCTACTCTAAGCTAAACTAACCCCCCCCCCCCCCCCTCTGCTGACGATTAATTTTCCGCGAAGAAGTTGATGAACAGTAGCCACCTCCGGGTGAACCCTAACATTGACCCTCTCAAGGCGAACTTAATTTTCTCCAAACAGAGAAAGCTAGCCACGTCCGATAGCCAGGTCTATGACTTCGGGGGCTTTGAGTCCCTCCAAGCTAATAGTATCCATCTCCGGGCTACCAGGGAAGCAAAGGCCAGAACGTCTGCCTCTTTCTCCTCCTGGATTCCCGGGTCTTCCGACACCCCGAAAATCGCCACCTCTGGACTCAGCGCCACCTTTGTTTTTAACACCGTGGACATGACGTCCACAAACCCCTGCCAAAATCCCCTAAGCTTCGGACATGTCCAGAACATGTGGACATGGTTCGCCGGTCCTCCCGCACAATTTGCACACCCCAAAGAATCTGCTCATCTGGCCCACTGTCATGTGAGCCCTGTGAACGACCTTAAATTGTATCAGGCTGGGCCTGGAACATGTTGCGGACACGTTGACTCTACTCAACGCGTCCGCCCACAGACCATCCTCTATCTCTCCTCCCAGCTCCTCCTCCCACTTGCGCTTCAGCTCTCAGTCTGCGTCTCCTCTGACCCCATAAGTTCCTTGTAAATGTCTGAGACGCTCCCTTCTCCTACCCACCCTCTGGACACTACCCTGTCCTGAATCCCCCTTAGCAGTAGGAGCAGGAAGGTTGACACCTGTTTATGTAGGAAGTCCCACACCTGCAGATACCTGAATTAGTTTCCCCTCGCCAACCCAAACTTTTCCAGCGCCCTCATACTCGGAAAGCTCCCCTCTATAAACATACCCTCCATCCTCTCAATCCCCGCTCTCCGCTATATCCGGAACCCTCCCATCCATATTTCCCGGGGCAAACCGGTGATTATTACAGATCAGAGACCAGACCGATGCTCCCCCTCTGCTCCCACATGTCTTCTCCATTGCCCCCAGACACTCAGGGCCGCCACCACCACGGGGCTGGTGGAGTACCGTGGCGGCGGGAACGGCAGAGGCGCAGTTACCAACGCTCCCAGACTGGTGCCCTTGCATGAAGCCGCCTCCGTACGCTCCCATGCCGACCCCTCCCCCACCACCCACTTCCTGATCATGGCTATATTCGCCACCCAGTAACAGTTACTAAAATTTGGCAGTGCCAGCCCGCCCTCTCCCCGACTCCGCTCAAGCATTACCTCCCTTACCCGCGGGGTCTTGCCCGCCCAGACAAAGCCAGAGATCACTTTGTTGACCCGTTTAAAAAAGGACCGCGGAAAAAAAAGATGGGGAGACATTGAAACACGAACAGGAATCTCGGGAGGACCGTCATCTTCACCGTCTGCACCCTCCCAGCCAGTGACAACGGGGGAACGTCCCAGCTCCGAAAATCGTCCTTCATTTGGTCTACTAGCCGGGCCAGGTTTAATTCATGCGGCCGGTCCCATTCCCGCGCCACTTGAATGCCGAGATACCTAAAGCTTTCCCCTACTAATCTAAATGGCAGCTCTCCCAGTCGCCTCTCCTGTCCCCTCGCCTGGACCGCAAACATCTCACTTTTCCCCATATTTAGCTTATACCCCGAAAACCGGCCCAATTCCCATGATTTCTTCCATCCCCTCTAATGGGTCCGATACATACAGAAGCAGGTCATCTGCATAGAGCAAGATCCGGCCCCGTAGGGGATTCCGACTTGTACAGCCTACTGTAGAAATGCCTAAACGCCTTATTCACCCCTGCTGAATCACCACCCAGGTTCCCATCTCCGTCATTTACTTTCCCTATCTCCCTGGCTGCCTCCCTCTTTCTAAGCTGCTGTGCAAGCATTCTGCTGGCCTTCTCTCCATACTCCTAGATCGCCCCCCCTCGCCTTTCTCAGCTGCTCCACTGCCCTCCCTGTGGTTAACAAGCCGAACTCCGCCTGTAGCCTCCGCTGTTCCCTTAAAAGCCCTACCTCTGGGGTCTCCGCATACCTCCTATCGATCTGTAGTATCTCCTTAACCAGTCGGTCCGTCTCTGCCCTGTCCACCTTCTCCCTATGGGCCGGTATCGAGATCAGCTCCCCTCTGACCACCGCCTTCAGTGCTTCCCACACCACCGCTGCTGAAATTTCCCCCGTGTCGTTGACCTGCAGGTAGCTCTGATTACATTTCCTCAGCCGCTCGCACACCCCTTCGTCAGCCAAAAGTCCCACATCCAACCTCCATTGCGGGCGCTGGTTACTGTCTTTACTAACCTGCAGGTCGACCCAGTGCGGAGCATGATCTGAGATTGTGATCGCCGAGTACCCCGTGTCCACCACCCCAGCCAACAAGGCCCTGCTCAAAATGAAGAAATCAATCCGGGAGTACACTTTATGCATGTGTGAGTAGAAAGAGAACTCCTTAACCCTCGGCTGCCCAAATCTCCATGGATCCCCCCCCCCCCCATCTGCTCCATGAACCCTTTTAGTTCCTTTGCCATTGCTGGCACCCTGCCCGTTTTCGAGCTTGACCGGTCCAGGCCAGGGTCCATAACTGTGTTGAAGTCCCCTCCCATGACCAAC
This sequence comes from Scyliorhinus torazame, assembly GCF_047496885.1. Taxonomy (NCBI): domain Eukaryota; kingdom Metazoa; phylum Chordata; class Chondrichthyes; order Carcharhiniformes; family Scyliorhinidae; genus Scyliorhinus; species Scyliorhinus torazame. The sequence goes on from NC_092736.1 coordinate 13,472,944, forward strand.
CTGTGCGAGTCCAGGTCCGGTATCTTCCCCAGCATCCTCTTTATAAACTCCACATCATCCCAATTTGGCGCATACACATTTACTAATACCACCTGCACCCCCTCCAGTTTCCCACTGACCATAATGTACTGACATTCCACATCCGAGACTATTCTACCCGCCTCAAACACCACCCGCTTATTGGTCAGGATCGCGACCCCTCTAGTCTTTGAATCCAGTCCCGAGTGAAAGACCTGGTGACCCAGCCTTTCCTCAATCTAACCTGGTCAGTTACTCTAAGGTGCGTCTTCTGTAACATTACCCCGTCCGTCTTCAGTCCCCGAAGATGCGCGAACACACGTACCCTCTTGACCGGCCCATTTAATCCTCGAACATTCCAGGTGATCAGCCTAGTTGGGGGGCTCATTGCACCCCCCCCCCCCCACTTCGCCGATCAGCCATCCCTTTTTATGGGCCCGCCTCCAGCCCATGCTCCACACCTCCACCGGCCCACCCCCAGGCAGCCTCCGCCCCCAACCTTCCCCTCTGTCCCTTGGCCCAAGTCCCTCCCTCATCAGCAGAACATTTCCCCCCCCCTTCCCCCCCCAAGTAACAAAACTCTGTCACCCAACCGCTTTGATAAACTGAACATATGCACACACCCCCACTGTGCTTCTGTGAGCTAGCCCACCCAGATAGCTTGGTGGCCCCCATCCCTGGCGCCGGGTAGTCTCCCACCTATTGTTTCCACCCCACCTCCCCCCCCCCCCCGCCCATACAAACATACTCCAACATCAAACAATCCCCACACAATTGCGCGTCAGAAAAACACCAAAATCTAAACAAGCACACCCCCATCCCCCAACAGTGCAAATGAAAACCTTAACTCACTCAGCTCTGCGATTGGTTCCAAATCAATACAGAAGGTATTACAAACAGCTTCCACAAAACGAAAAACGAGAAACTTATTTTAACGAGCAGAGAAACAAAAAGAAAAAAAAACATGAACGTTGCAGCAAAGTCCTTTCCTTGTGACGAAGTCCAGCGCGTCTTCAGGCGACTCATAATAAAAGTGCTGTTCCTCGTACGTGACCCAGAGACGGGCCGGATACAACAGTCCGAACTTCACCTTTTTCTTAAAACGGATCGACCTAATCTGGTTCAAACCTGCTCTTCTCCTGGCCACCTCCACACTCAGGTCTTGGTAGACCCGCAGGATACTATTGTCCCACTTACAGCTCCGTGTCTGCTTGGCCCACTGTAGAATGCGCTCCTTATCTAAGTACTTGTGGAATCTCACCTCCATTGCCTTTGGGGGGTCTCCCGTTCGCGGCTTCCTCACGATTGCTCTGTGAGCCCTGTCCACCTCCAAGGGTCGGGAGAATGCTCCATTCCCCAGCAGATTCTCAAACATATCTGCGATGTGTGCCCCAGCGTCCGCTCCTTCGGACCCCTCCGGGAGCCCAATGATTCTCAAGTTCTGCCGGCGGGACCTATTCTCTAGGTCCTCCACCTTCTCCAGGAGCTTCTTCTGCTGGTCTCTCAGCATCCCCACCTCCAACTCCACCGCAGTTTGATGTTCCTCCTGCTCAGCCAGCGCCTTCTCCACCTTCTGGATCGCCCGATCTTGGGCTTCCAATCTAAGCTCCAGCCACTCAATTGACTCTTTTATCGGGTCCAAGCAGTCCCGTTTCTGCTTAGCGAAGCCTTCCTGAATAACCTGCATCAGCTGCTCTGTTGACCGCTGGGTCGCCAAGCCAGAGGTCCGGTCCTCCGCCATGCTGTCTCCCGCTGCAGCTTCAGCCCAAGCCTTCTCTGTCTTTCTGTTTCTGCCTTTACGAGCACGTCTAGTCCTCCTCTCCATGCACCGATGTGGGAATTCAGTACACAATTACCTCTGGTATCAGTTTTATAATTCAAGTCTAGTAGAAAATCGGGGGAAAAGGTCCAAAAGTCCGACCCGAGTGGGAGCCCCAAAAATGTGCGACTTACTCCTTCATCGCCGCCACCGAAAGTCGCGCAGGCCCTTTTAATAAATGAGAAGCCACTTAACGACTCAGGGGTACAAGCCCTCTTGCAAATGGAGGCGGCTCAGTGTTAAACCTGTCCTCACAGTGTATGTTCAGAAATAGTCCATGCACATGTGCCTCAACATTTGGTATTCTGTGTCATGATATCCACATTAACATATCATGGTGCAATCACACACACACTGATGGACAGGTAGTTGGACCAACCAACACACACACAACATCGCAGCCAATCACCAGTGAGAGCACACGCACTATAAAACAGGGAACACCACAGTTCCCGCTCATTCTACCAGGAGATAGCTCAGAGCACAGAGCTCACAGTGTGCCACTCAGACATACACCATGTGCTGAGTGCCTCACTAAGATAGTGCTAGGGCTGGGTCCACAGGTTAGCTGGTGAAGCACGAACCACAGCCAGAAGTTAATAGTTATTATTGTACAGAATAATAAAACAGAGTTGTACCATCTATAACCGCGTTGGTTCGTTTGTGTATCGGAACACCCAACACGACATTCTGAGGCGAATGGGAGACAGCAGTGCCTCCATTAGTAAAACTGTTAAGTTCCTATTGTTAATGGCTTCCTTATGCATGCACCAGATACTTCATGTCTTAGATAAGTCCCCGAACATTGAGCAGCTGTGCCCTCAGCTGCCGAGGCCCAAAGCAATGGAAGCCCTTCCCTAACCCTCGCCACTTCATTTTCCTCTTTTTAGTCGCACATTGAAACCCCTCTTGTTAATCAGACAGCTGGCCCACTAACTCCTCAAAGTTAGATCCTGACTAATATGCAAAGCATATTTGACAACGTTAATGCCACCACATAAGCACAAGTTATTGGGCTGAATTCTCCACGTCCCAACGCCATCGGGGAAACTGTGGTCCTTTACGCCAGAACAACTAGCGTCAAAAGGCCACAGATTCCCCGTTTTGCTTGGGGCTAGCAGGCACCTGTCATGGAGCTCGCAGTTCTAGCTGCCAATACGCCCCCCCCCCCCCCACTTCCGGGTCAGAGGCCACGCATGGCGGTGGCCTCCAGCGACCGCGCCGTGCTCCATGGCGGACTGAGTTTGGTGGCGGGGGGGGGGGGCAGCGAATCCAGCCCATTGTGTTTCCTGCTTCCAGGCCTGTACGAATGATACTCCCAAATCTACCTTCAGGAAGCAAAGCACAAGATCATTCCAAACCCCAGGGAAATGCCTTCCGAAAACCCCCAACCCTGGTTTGTCAGCAGTTCAGTAGACTTCCCATCTTTTTCTTACTTTTCCAAATGGCACAAGACTAAGCATCTGACCAGTTAGAAGCCACAGGTTCAGATCGGCACTCCAGTCCAGTAATGTTTCTCGCACTTTGTTATTTAGGAGCCCCAAGTTCAATGTTCGATACCCATCCAACTCTTCCACCCCCAGCAACCTCCCTCGGCAACCCCTCAACATTTCTTCTGGATGGCTTCTTGAGTGTTGTTGGAGCTGCACTCATTCTGGCAAGTGGAGAGTATTCCCCCCCCCCCCCCCCCCCGTATTGTGCCTTATGCCCCAAGGCAAGATCTGGCCTCTCTCTCCATCAAGGTCAACGTCAAAACCCTACTACAAAGAATCCAGCACACGTTTGCAGAGTCAAACAGGAAGTAACTTTATTTACAACAATATGTACACAGCAGCAGAAGTTCGCCACTGCTTCCTTCAACAGCCGGTACCACACTCGCCAGCTCTATTTATGCAGCTGCAACTACTACTGAGTGCCCCAACCCCCCCCTCATTGGGGGAGCGCATACTCCTCAAGAGTCATGGGACAACCAATTGTCCCCAGCCAGTAGGATCCGGGAAGGTTATAACACCTACCAAAGATGGAACAATTCCCCTACCTGGAGAGCCACCTCTCCTTTAAGGTTGACATCGATGCGGGGATCCAACATTGTATCCAATACGCGAAGCCTCTTTCAGACGCCGAAGGACAAGTGTCTTTGTCGACCGCGACGTCCGTGCTGACACCAAGATTCTCGGGTACAAGATAGTCGGCCTCCCAACTCTTCTTTGCGACTCGGAAACTTGGACGACGTACAGACGCCACCGCAAGGTCCTGGAGAGGTACCGTCAACGGTGTCTGAGACGGATTCTCCCCATCAGCTGGGAGGGCATCAGCGTTTTAACATCAGCGTCCCTGAAGGAGCCAAGAGCAGCAGAATCGAGGCCATGATCATCCAAAACCAACTCCACTGGGCTGGCCATGGATGTCAGAGTCTTCTTCGCCCAGCTCAAGCAAGGCTCCCGGACAAGAGGGGGGGACAAAGGAAGCGCTTCAAAGGCACCCTGAAGGCTTACCTCAAGAAATGCAACATAGACATCAACGCCTGAGAGACCCTTGCTCAGAAGAGACCTACTTGGAGGAACCTCCTGATTGAAGGCACACAATCCTTCGAGGGCACCCGATGGTAAGAGGGAGCCCGGAAAAGGAGCCTGGGAAAGGAATAATAGCGATCCCGAGCACAAGGAGCAATCCCACCTCCCGGAAACAGCTGCCAAGTGTGCAGTCGGAGATGCTGCTCTGCCCCCGGCTCATTAGCCATGCAAGAACCCACGGTAGCTCAGAGTTTCTTCGGTGGACAATCATACTCGTCAGCGAGCGATTGCCAAAGAAGAAGGTGGTGGATAGTCTTTGGCAAGTCAGGAGGTGAGTAACTCACTGCAGAATTCCCAGCTTCTGACCTGCTCTTGTAGCCACAGTGGCTGAGCCAGTTCAGTGTCTTCCCATCTTTCAAGTGTGATACCAAAATTAGGTTAGATCTATCGGGAACGTTTAACAGTTTTGGGCTCTTTCCTCTACAAAGTAGATGTCTGAAGGATCACCATGATGGACGACTTTAAAATTATGAAGGTGTTTGGCAGCGTAGACATGTAGAGGATGCTACCCCAGTTGTAGGGGAATTTAAAACTAGAGACCGAAAATATAAGTTAATCAACGATAGATTCTGAAAGGAATACAGGAGAAATTTATTTGCCCAGATAGTGGTTAGAACATGGAATATGAGCAATTTTTTTTTCTTTCTTTCTTAGAAATTTAGAGTACCAATTCTTTCTTTCCAATTAAGGGGCAATTTATCGTGGCCAATCCGCCTACCCTGCACATCGTTTTGGGTTGTGGGGGTGAGGCCCATGCAAACATGGGGAGAATGTGCAAACTCCACACGGACAGTGACCCCCCCCCGGGGCCGGGATCGAACCCGGGTCCCCGGCGCCTTGAGGCTGGACTTCAGTCATTGAGGCAATTAGTGGAGTTGGCTTTCGGGAGGGAGCTGGGCAAGCCCATGAGAAAGAAGAGTTTGGAAGGGCACACTGACGGGGAGTGAAGATGGGATTAGGCTTGTGTGGAGCGGAAACACTGACAGGAGCCAGTAGTGTTGAGTGTCCCATTTCCGTGCTGTAGGGTCTACGGGCGGGAGTTCTCACGTCCTCTCCGCGGCGCGATTTCTGGCAGAGAAGATTGCCCCCCATTAGCCGCTGGTGGCATCTTCCGGTCCTGCTGATGTCGATGGCATCTTGTGTGCGGGAAACCCGCTACATTGGGCAGGAGGGGGGGGGGGCTGTTTACAGCGGGATCGGAATATCCTGTCAGCGGCAAGGGTTGGAAAATCCCGCCCAATCTATTTTTACCTGTGCTCTTCGGACTGTAAACCTGGATCCCAGAATGACGGGATCGGGAAAACCACAACGCGCCTCTGCCACTGTTAGCTCTACCGTACATCATTTGTTCGCTAACTCTTCCTCCTCACCCAAACCCGTGCAGCATCATTCGAGCCCAAGCAGGTGACCGACCCCACGTCGAGGTTTACGGGATCTTGCTGTGCACACGTCGAGTGCCGTGCTCTTTCTATGTGATGGATTTGGCTCGGGCTTAATAAAAACGTAGTTCATCGGCTGGAAAGTGCTTCGGGACATCATGAGGTGGTATAAATGCCACTCCGTTCTTCTTCCCGCATATCCCACTACTGTGGGTGGGAAACCTGGGAAAAATCCCACTGGTGCCGGGCTTCCTGGTGATCCTGTGCGGAGCCACAGCGGGAGATGTCTTCCTCGGTGTCTTCGGTTCGAAAGAAAGCCTCTTTGAAACATCGCAACTCGTTTTCGTTTCTCGGGATGTGGGTAAGGGCCAACGTTCGTGGCCCATCCCTAATTGCCCCTTGAGCGGGCGGCCGTTTCAGAGGGGCGGTGAGGAGTCAACCACATGGCTTTGGGTCTGGAGTCACATGTAGGCCAGACCGGGCAAGTCATGTGGAGGTCAGACCGGGTAAGGACGGCAGATTTCCGTCCCGAAGGGCACATTGGTGAACCAGATGGGTTTTTGTGACAATGGTTCGTATTACTGAGACGAGGTTTTACATTCCATGGTTAAGCATGTGGGTGCAGCAGGTGGTAAAGAAGGCTAATGGTATGTTGGCCTTCATTGCGAGAGGTTCTGAGTGCAGGAGCAGGGATGTGTTGCTGCAATCACACAGGGCCTTGGTGAGGCCACACCTTGAATATTATGTGCAATTTTGGTCTCCTTCTCTGAGGAAGGATGTTCTTGCTGTCGAGGGAGCGCAGCGAAGGTTTACCAGACTGATTCCAGGGATGGTGGGACTGTCATGTGAGGAGAGATTGACTAGGATGGGATTGTTCTCGCTGGAGTTCAGGATAATGAGGGGGGGGATCTCATAGAGACTTACAAAGGTCTAGCAGGACTAGACAGGGTAGATGCAGGGAAGATGTTCCCGATGGTGGGTGTGTCCAGAACCAGGGGTCACAGCCTGAGGATTCAGGGTAAACCATTTCGGACAGAGATGAGGTGACATTTCTTCACCCAAAGAGTGGTGAGCCTGTGGAATTCATTACCACAGGAAGTAATTGATGCTAAAACATTGAATATATTTAAGAGGCGGCTGGATATAGCGCTTGGGGAGAATGGGATCAAAGGCTATGGGGAGAAAGCAGGATTAGGCTATTGAGTTGGATGATCAGCCAAGATTGTGATAAGAACATAAGAACTAGGAGCAGGAGTAGGCCATCTGGCCCACGAGCCTGCTCCGCCATTCAATGAGATCATGGCTGATCTTTTGTGGACTCAGCTCCACTTTCCGGCCCGAACACCATAACCTTTAATCCCTTTATTCTTCAAAAAAACTATCTATCTTTATCTTAAATCTTAAGAAAAATGGCGGAGCAGTCTTGAAGGGCCAAAAGGCCTCCTGCTCCTATGTATCTTCTATGTATAATTCATTAGTTGAATTTGAATTCTGCCAGATGCTATGGTGAGATTTGAACCCATATCCCCAAAGCATTAGTCAGATCCTCTTGATTACTAGCCCAGAGACATAACCACTACGTCACTGTCTCTACATACCCATATACTTATATATGCATGGTTTATATATGTATCTATAATCATATATAATCAATCCTAAGGCCTGTTGATACTAATATTATCAGCTAAGGAAGTTATTGACTGAGTTCTGAATAGAACCGGGGACAATGCATTGACTTGTTTATTGTGGAATATGTCTTGAGTCAGTAACATTGCTGAAAAGACCTCCTCCCTCACCCTTTTTATAGTTTTGACACTACTGACGTGTGACAGGCAGGAGCCAAGATGTGGGGCAACGGCCAACACAGCAAGCCAGCAAATAATTGTGATGAATTCGAGCCAAAACGGACAGACCACTGACAGCTCAATCAAGGACCCTGATGCACCAGGCCTGAAGCACCGGGAGTCTCGCCCGCTCACTCTGCTAATGCAGCAACAAGGGCTCATTAATTCCAATCAGTTGATGACATCTTTCCCCAGCAGGATCCTCGAGCATTGATGTCATTCACAGTGGTCTCCATGGTAGTTCAAGCCATTTCCTGTCTATTAATGTGCCTGATTGTTCAATGGAATTGTTATGAATGCGTGCAGGATGACAGCCACCTTTGGCGTGAGCTGTGAGGCTTCAGTTAAAGGCAGGGCTCTAATTGATGCCGGGAATCTGTGGCATTGGCAAGGGAGCCTCTGAGGTTTTCTTTATCTTTATTTTTGATTTTCTTTCGTTTCTTTCCCGAAGGTGCTCACTCTTCGAATCAAAGAAGCTAACAGCGCACAGGGAGTTAATCCGCCCCCTCCTGCCAGTGCTGGCTCTTTGAGATGAGAGAGACTTGCATTTGTGTAGCGCCCTTCACGACCTCAGGACTTCCCGTGGTGCTTACAGCCAATGGAGTGCTTCTGAGGAATACAAAGAAAAAGGCTAGCATTTATCTTGCTCTTCTCGTGACCTCGCAAAGTGTGTTTGGCCAAAGGACCACATTTTGATGTTGGGGGCGGGATTTTCCCACCATCCCGACACGTGTTTTTTTGGTGGCGGAGGCGGCTCGCCAGCAGAATCCACCGGCCCCTGCTGTTGTCAATGGAGTTTCCCCGGTGACTGCTACCCTCGGCACCAGGAAACCCACCCGCCGGCTTGAGATTGTAATTTCCCGCCAGTAGCTTTTTAAAAATTAATTCACGTGATATGGCCGTTGCTGGTTCAGCCAGCGTTTATTGCCCTTGAGAAGGTGGTGGTGTGCTGCCTTCTTGAGCCGCTGCAGTCCATGTGGTGTAGGTACAACCACTGTGCTGTTAGGGAGGGAGTTCCAGGATGTTGCCCCAGACAGTGAAGGAACGGGCGATATATTTCCAAGTTGGGGTGATGGGTGGCTTGGAGGGGAGCCTCCAGGTGGTGGGGTTCCCAGGACAGTACTGGTACTTCACAGCGCCACGGTCCCAGGTTCAATTCCCGGCTTGGGTCACTGTCTGTGCGGAGTCTGCACGCTCTCCATGTCTGCGTGGGTTTGCTCCGGGCGCTCCGGTTTCCTCCCACAAGTCCCGAAAGACGTGCTGCTAGGTAATTTGGACATTCTGAATTCTCCCTCTGTGTACCGGAACGGGCGCCAGAGTGTGGCGACTAGGGGCTTTGCGCAGTAACTTCGTTGCAGTGTAAATGTGAGCGTACTTGTGACAATAAAGATTATTATTATCTGCTGCGGTCGTGGGTTTGGAAGGTGCTGCCTAAGGAACCTTGGTGAGTTGCTGCAGTGCATCTTGTAGATGGTACACACGGCTGCCACTGAGCATCGGTGGCAGAGGGTTTGAATGTTTTTTGTTGTTCTTTGGGTGTGGGCTTCGCTGGCTAGGCCAGCATTTGTAGCCTATACCTAATTGCCCTTGAACTGAGTGACATGCTGGGCTATTTTAGTGGGCAGTTAAGAGTCAACCATGTCACTGTGTGGGTCTGGAGTCACATGTAGGCCAGACCAGGTAAGGACGGCAGATTTCCTTCCCTAAAGGGCATTAGTGAACTGGATGTTTTTTTTTTGCAACAATCGAGAATGGTTTTGTGGTCGTCATTAGACTTTTAATCCCAGATTTTTATTGAATTCACATTTTACCATCTGCCCCGGTGGGATTCGAACCCAGGGCCCCAGAGCACTACCGTGGGTCACTGGATTACCAGTCCAATAACAATACCACTACGCCACTGCCTCCCCTCCCTTTGTGGAAGGGAGAGCAATCAAGCGGGGCTGCTGTGTACTGGATGGTGTCGAGCTTCTTGAGTGTTGTTGGAGCTGCGCTCATTCAGTCCCTGTTGAAATGTAGGAAATGGGACAACAAAGGCACATGCCAATCTCCCACACGCACAGAACTGCGGTAACAACCAAATAATTTGTCTTTGCGGCGTTCACTTGAGGGGCTGAATGGTGGCACAGTGGTGTGCGACCGTGCGTACCATCTTCAAGATGCACTGCAGTAGCTCGCCAAGGTTCGTTGGACGGCAGCACCTTCCAAACCCTGATCTCCACCATCTAGAAGGACAAGAGCAGCAGATACCTGGGTACCCCACCACCTGGAGGTTCCCCTCCAAGTCACCCACCACCCTGACTTGGAAATATATTGGCCGTTCCTTCACTGTCGCTGGGGCAACATCCTGGAACTCCCTCCCGAACAGCGCCACATGGCGGTTCAAGAGGGTCACCACCACCGTCTCATTTAAAAAAATAAATTTAGAGTACCCAATTATTTTATTTTCCAATTAAGGGGAAACTTAGCGTGGCCAAGCCACCTACCGCGCGCATATTTTTGCGTTGTGGGGGTGGGACGCATGCAGAGACGGGGAGAATGTGCGAACTCCACACGGACAGTGAGCCAGGGCCGGGATCCTTGGTGCCGTGAGGCAGCAGTGCTAACCACGGTGCCACCGTGCCGCCCTGCGCCACCACCTTCTCAGGGGCAATTAGAGATGGACAATAAACCCGGGCCTAGTCAGCGGTGCCCACATCCTGTAAATGGATTTTTTAAAAATGGCCTAAGTCCCTTTTGAAATGTATTGTTGAACTTGCTTAGGGCAGTTCATACCAATGCACAGCACAAAACATTCTCCCCTCACTTCCGGTTCAACTGGAAAACTATCTGAAAACTGTGTTGCCTGGTGTTCGGGGATTCGTGCTCGGGAAACAGATTCCCCCTATTTACTCTGTCTAAACCTTTCATGATGTTGGGCACCTTTACAAAGTCTCCCTTTGACCTTCTCTGCTCTATGCAAAGTTTCTGGAATACAATACCTGATTCCATGGTCTGGTCATAGAGTCATAGATGTTTACAGCAGGGTCAAGTGTGCTCCATAAGAAGTTGGCACGTGGCACAGTGGGACTCCGGCGCTGAGGTCCCAGGTTCGATCCCCGCCCTGGGTCACTGTCCGTGTGGAGTTTGCACATTCTCCCCGTGTCTGCGTGGGTTACGGCCTCACAACCCAAAGATGTTCAGGTTAGGTAGATTGCCCCTTAATTGGAAAACAAAGTAATTGGGTACTCTAAATTTATAAAAAGGAAGCGTGCTCCATAAGATGTAGAAGCAGAAGTAGGCCATTCGGCCCATCGAGTCTGCTCCACCATTCAATGAGACCCTGACTGATCTGATCTGTAATCCTCAATTCTGCCTGATAGAGGTTTACAAATTTATGATGGGCATAGACAGAGTGGATAGTCAGAGACTTTTCCCCAGGGTAGAGGGGTCAATTACTAGGGGGCATAGGTTTAAGGTGCGAGGGGCAAGGTTTAGAGGAGATGTACGAGGCAAGTTTTTTACACAGAGGGTAGTGGGTGCCTGGAACTCACTACTGAAGGAGGTGGTGGAAGCAGGGACGATAGTGACATTTAAGGGGTATCTTGACAAATACATGAATAGGATGGGAATAGAGGGATACGGACCCAGGAAGTGTAGAAGATTTTAGTTTAGACGGGCAGCATGGTTGGCACAGGCTTGGAGGACCGAAGGGCCTGTTCCTGTGCTGTACGTTTCTTTGTTCTTTGTTCTCTCCCACCTTCACTAACTCCCCAACCCTCTCCCCCACCTTCATCAACTCCCCAACCCTCTCCCCCACCTTCATCAACTCCCCAACCCTCTCCCCACCTTCATCAACTCCCCAACCCTCTCCCCCACCTTCATCAACTCCCCAACCCTCTCCCCACCTTCATCAACTCCCAACCCTCTCCCCACCTTCATCAACTCCCCAACCCTCTCTCCCACCTTCATCAACTCCCCAACCCTCTCCCCACCTTCATCAACTCCCCAACCCTCTCCCCCACCTTCATCAACTCCCCAACCCTCTCCCCCACCTTCATCAACTCCCAACCCTCTCCCCCACCTTCATCAACTCCCCAACCCTCTCCCCCACCTTCATCAACTCCCCAACCCTCTCCCCACCTTCATTAACTCCCCAACCCTCTCCCCCACCTTCATCAACTCCCCAACCCTCTCCCCACCTTCATCAACTCCCAACCCTCTCCCCCACCTTCATTAACTCCCAACCCTCTCCCCCACCTTCATCAACTCCCCAACCCTCTCCCCCACCTTCATCAACTCCCAACCCTCTCCCCCACCTTCATCAACTCCCCAACCCTCTCCCCACCTTCATTAACTCCCCAACCCTCTCCCCCACCTTCATCAACTCCCAACCCTCTCCCCCACCTTCATCAACTCCCCAACCCTCTCCCCACCTTCATCAACTCCCAACCCTCTCCCCACCTTCATCAACTCCCCAACCCTCTCCCCACCTTCATCAACTCCCAACCCTCTCCCCCACCTTCATCAACTCCCCAACCCTCTCCCCACCTTCATCAACTCCCAACCCTCTCCCCACCTTCATCAACTCCCAACCCTCTCCCCACCTTCATCAACTCCCAACCCTCTCCCCCACCTTCATCAACTCCCCAACCCTCTCCCCACCTTCATCAACTCCCAACCCTCTCCCCCACCTTCATCAACTCCCCAACCCTCTACCCCACCTTCATCAACTCCCCAACCCTCTCCCCCACCTTCATCAACTCCCAACCCTCTCCCCACCTTCATCAACTCCCCAACCCTCTCCCCCACCTTCATCAACTCCCCAACCCTCTCCCCACCTTCATCAACTCCCAACCCTCTCCCCACCTTCATCAACTCCCAACCCTCTCCCCACCTTCATTAACTCCCCAACCCTCTCCCCCACCTTCATCAACTCCCCAACCCTCTCCCCCACTTTCATCAACTCCCAACCCTCCCCCCCACCTTCATCAACTCCCCAACCCTCTCTCCACCTTCATCAACTCCCCAACCCTCTCCCCCACCTTCATCAACTCCCCAACCCTCTCCCCCACTTTCATCAACTCCCAACCCTCTCCCCCACCTTCATCAACTCCCCAACCCTCTCCCCCACCTTCATCAACTCCCCAACCCTCTCCCCCACCTTCATCAACTCCCAACCCTCTCCCCCACCTTCATCAACTCCCAACCCTCTCCCCCACCTTCATCAACTCCCCAACCATCTCTCCACCTTCATCAACTCCCCAACCCTCTCCCCCACCTTCATCAACTCCCCAACCCTCTCCCCCACTTTCATCAACTCCCAACCCTCTCCCCCACCTTCATCAACTCCCCAACCCTCTCTCCACCTTCATCAACTCCCCAACCCTCTCCCCCACCTTCATCAACTCCCCAACCCTCTCCCCCACCTTCATCAACTCCCCAACCCTCTCCCCCACCTTCATCAACTCCCCAACCCTCACCCCACCTTCATCAACTCCTCAACCCTCTCCCCCACCTTCATCAACTCCCAACCCTCTCCCCCACCTTCATCAACTCCCAACCCTCTCCCCCACCTTCATCAACTCCCCAACCCTCTCCCCACCTTCATCAACTCCCCAACCCTCTCCCCACCTTCATTAACTCCCCAACCCTCTCCCCCACCTTCATCAACTCCCAACCCTCTCCCCCACCTTCATCAACTCCCAACCCTCTCCCCCACCTTCATCAACTCCCAACCCTCTCCCCCACCTTCATCAACTCCCAACCCTCTTCCCCACCTTCATCAACTCCCAACCCTCTCCCCCACCTTCATCAACTCCCAACCCTCTCCCCCACCTTCATCAACTCCCCAACCCTCTCCCCCACCTTCATCAACTCCCCAACCCTCTCCCCCACCTTCATCAACTCCCAACCCTCTCCCCCACCTTCATCAACTCCCCAACCCTCTCCCCCACCTTCATCAACTCCCCAACCCTCTCCCCCACCTTCATCAACTCCCCAACCCTCCCCCCACCTTCATTAACTCCCCAACCCTCTCCCCCACCTTCATCAACTCCCCAACCCTCTCCCCCACCTTCATTAACTCCCAACCCTCTCCCCACCTTCATCAACTCCCCAACCCTCTCCCCCACCTTCATCAACTCCCAACCCTCTCCCCCACCTTCATCAACTCCCCAACCCTCTCCCCACCTTCATTAACTCCCCAACCCTCTCCCCCACCTTCATCAACTCCCCAACCCTCTCCCCCACCTTCATTAACTCCCAACCCTCTCCCCACCTTCATCAACTCCCCAACCCTCTCCCCCACCTTCATCAACTCCCCAACCCTCTCCCCCACCTTCATCAACTCCCAACCCTCTCCCCCACCTTCATCAACTCCCAACCCTCTCCCCACCTTCATCAGCTCCCAACCCTCTCCCCCACCTTCATCAACTCCCCAACCCTCTCCCCCACCTTCATCAACTCCCCAACCCTCTCCCCCACCTTCATCAACTCCCAACCCTCTCCCCACCTTCATCAGCTCCCAACCCTCTCCCCCACCTTCATCAACTCCCAACCCTCTCCCCACCTTCATCAGCTCCCAACCCTCTCCCCCACCTTCATCAACTTCCAACCCTCTCCCCCACCTTCATCAACTTCCAACCCTCTCCCCCACCTTCATCAACTCCCAACCCTCTCCCCCACCTTCATCAACTCCCAACCCTCTTCCCCACCTTCATCAACTCCCCAACCCTCTCCCCACCTTCATCAACTCCCAACCCTCTCCCCACCTTCATCAACTCCCCAACCCTCTCCCCCACCTTCATCAACTCTCCAACCCTCTCCCCATCCCCAATCCCACTCAGGCATCACACAAAATCTGAGGCATTAAAATTGAGTCACTTTCAGTCAAGATTGGATTGGATTTGGATTTGTTTATTGTCATGTGTACCGAAGTACAGTGAAAAGTATTTTTCTCCATGCAGCTCAAACAGATCATATAGTACATGAAAAGAAAATACGTGATAGGGCAACACAAAGTGCCAAGCGATGCGTCCCACTCAGCTGAATCACTCTATAAGATGCTAATATGTCATAGCGGTGACTCTCACACTGTGATTCATGGGCTCCTGGGAGAAACTGTTCCCTGAGTGGATGCGGACTTTAAGGGTGTGCAAAGGTGGTGAAGTTTGGGGGCTGCAGGGGCTGCGGCTGGGGGTGGGGGGGGGCATAATTGTTACCATCCCAGTTGATGTAACAACTGGACAGGAAGATCCCTGAATGGAACCCTGGCTCAAATTACTGTCAATTACACTTGCTTTTTTTTAACAAAACATGGATGAAACAGAGTCACTGGACATTAGTTTTGACAACAACCAAATAAAATTATTATACATGAAAAGTTTGATTACGATACAATACAGCTTTGCTACCCCTTAGCATCACAAACATACACAGATTTTGAGGTTAACATTGATTAGAACTTACATCTTAGGCTGTACTGGTCTCAGTAACCCACAGTTCCTTTAAGCACACTGACTGGCTGTGGTAAGACACACACTCCACTCTGAATGAATGTTCATTGTGTCACGGTGGCACAGTGGTTAGCACTGCTGCCTCACAGTGCCAGGGATGCAGATTCAATTCCTGCTTTGTGTGACTGTGTTGAGTTTACACGTCCTCCCCGTGTCTGCGTGGGTTTCCTCCGGGAGCTCCGGTTTCCTCCCACAGTCCAATGATGTGCAGGTTAGGTGGATTGGCCGCGCTAAATTGCCCTTTAGTGTCCAAAGATGTGAAGATTAGGTGGGGATACGGGGTCCTTGGTAGGGTGCTCTTTCGGAGGGTTGGTGCAGATTTGATGGGCTGAATGGCCTCCTTCTGCACTGTGAGTCCATGAAATTATATCTCCTTTTTGCTTGAATTCTCCTGGACAGTACCTTGTTCAACTTCTTGGTCTCTGTTCCCTTAACATCTGGCTTCCTCACACATTCTCTCCCAACTCCCTGGTTGTCTGGACTTTGTCCGGTTCTTTTTTGAAGCTCCTTTAACCTGTCCAATTTTTCTTCTGGCAGAGCTAACAAATGTTCACCCTCTGGCTTCCTATCTTCAACTGCAAAATATCCAACTAAAAACTAAACTCAAAAATCCTTCCCACCTTAAAGGTGCCCCCGGTTGCTAAGCAATAACTTACGCTTCTGCAAGCTTGTTTTCTTTTCACCGTAACCCCCTCTAAGCACAATAGAAGGACAGTTTGAACTTAGCCGACACCACACACACAAACATCTTTGCCCGGCATGAATTTATCGGTTTACCCTTCCTTACACAGAAAGACTAAATTAAACCCACTTAAAGCTATACCTTATTTCTAATATTCAGCAGTACAAATATAAATCCTTTCAAACTACCTGTTTTCCTGATACAATGTTCATCAGTGAGGAAATGCATCGTGACTGAGGGCGGGCTTTGCGCAAGTTCGGAGGCAGCAGGGGAGAGTGTCAAACGTTACACCAAGTATCAACAGATTCAGTATTGAGGCACACCCGTTACTCTGATATCTGCAAGCAATTACCTGTTTTCTCAAAAATATAATAATAATAATAATCTTTATTCGTGTCACAAGTAGGCTCACGTTAACACTGCAATGAAGTTACTGTGAAAATCCCCTCGTCGCCACATTCCAGCGCCTGTTCGGGTACACAGAGGGAGAATTCAGAATGACCAATTCACCTAACAAGCACGTCTTTCGGGACTTGTGGGAGGAAACCGGAGCACCCGGAGGAAACCCTCGCAGACACGGGGAGAACGTCCAGACTCTGCAGACAGTGACCCAAGCCGGGAATCGAACCTGGGACCCTGACGCTGTGAAGCAGCAGCGCTAACCACTGTGCTACCGCATATTTATTATTAAAGTAATTAATAACTTATTATTTATCAACTTATTATTAAAGTACTCTAAATTAAAATATTAAAATTAAAATGTGCTGCTCTTTCATTATAAGCATAAGGTCATTTTGTTGGGGTGATTCTTAATCCATTCCATAAACAGTCCATTAACTAAAGTGGTATGAGCACCACCGCACCATGCTATTGTTTGTATGTTACAACATTGATCCGTTTCGGGAGATTAATGGAATTGAGGGATATGGTGTTGAGGTAGGAGATCAGCTATGATCTAGCCGAATATTGAAGCAAGCTTGATGGGCTGAATGGCCTACTCCTGCTCCTATGTCCTGATGTCTCCTAAAATGGTATTGATATGAGGTGGCATCATGATGGCGCTGCCCATGGTGCTGACCAAGAACCTTCATAAGAAGTCAGAATGAATGTGAGCATCATTGGCAAAATCCGGCATTTGCGGCCCATTACTAATCGCCCTTGGGAAGGTGGTGGCGAGCTGCCTCCTTGAACCGCTGCAGTCCCTGTGGTGTAGGTGCACCCATGGAGCTGTTAGGGAGGGAGTTCCAGGATTTTGACCCAGCGACAGTGAAGGAACGCCCAATCTATTTCCAAGTCAGGGTGGTGAGTGGCTCGGAGGGGAACTTGCAGATGGTGTTGTGTCCATGTGTCTGCTGCCCTTGTCCTTCATGGTGGGGCGGTGCAGGGGTTTGGAGGGAACCTTACAGAGTTGGGGCAGTGCCTCTTGTAGGCAGTACACTGTCCAGGGAGGTGGAGGGATTGAATGTTTAAGGTGGTGGATGGGGCGCCAATCAAGTGGGCCACTATTCTGGGTGTTGTTGAGCTTAACGGAGCCCATTTGGCCCATCGTGCATGCACCGGCTCTCCCATTCCCATTCTCCTGCCTTCTCCCCGTAACCCTGGGCAGTCTTTCTTTTCAGATAACGGCCTAATTCCCCTTCGAATGCTTCCTGAGTGTTGTTGGAGCTGCACTCATCCAGGCAAGTGGAGAGTATTCCATCGCACTCCTGACTTGTGCCTGGTAGATGGGGGGCAGGTTGCGGGAAATGGGAAGAAATTCCCACATTTGACCTGCTCTTTGACGTCATTTACGTGACTGGTCCAGTTGAGTTTCCGGTCAATAGTATAACTCTTAGATGTTAACTTTCTGCTAGAGGAGGCTATCTCTGTTCCCGTCACGAGCTCCGTCTCGAAGGGGACCCACCATACCAGCCGGCAGCTCATGCCAGAGGCTCACAACTCTCGGGATGAAGACAAAGAGAAGCCAGATCCAGGGATGCGCTTGCTCCACGCGAATGAGACACTTTTAACACATCAAGGATTGTATGACAGCCTTTTTTTGTTCACTCTGGGAAAACCAGTGCCCACTGCAAATGAATCACCACGTCAAACACAGCGCCAGATACACGTTTGCAAAGGAAAATGACACAGTAACAAAACTTGCAACACAAAAAAAAAACCCTTGGCCTGCCTCTTACCCGGCACATTTGCTGCTGAACCGGTATTGGTGTCGCCGAAACAAAGGGTTGCGTTTGACTTTACAGCCACTGGCATTTAGGAAACTTGATCTTCTTGACATGGGAAGGTGTGAACTGGAGACAAAAATCGCCTGCGGTTCAGGCAGTTACTTACTCAGCCCCGTCAGGGAGAAGCATTCAGTCCATTTCAAGTGGCGTTGAACAATATACTAGTCAAAATAAAAATAATGGACAATAAAGCTCGACAAACAAACCGCCCTCACTCGGCTGTTTACTCTGGTTCCCTCACGTGGTTTCGGAGAGGTGTCACTGAGAGCAGCTGACTGAAGAGAAGCAAATATGTTTTCGAATCCCCCAGTGTAATCTGACCTGCTGCTCGCCCTCCAAATCCTCTTCCTTTTCAGGCAGAAGCACACGGCTCCACCACAACAGAGCAGAGGCCAAGCCTTTGGGCAGCCGTCCGCACAGGAGGATTGCAGCCCAGTGGTTGCCGGTGCTTGGGACGGCACGGTGGTTAGCACTGCTGCCTCACAGCGCCAGGAACCCGGTTCAATTCTCGCCTTGGGTCACTGTCTGTGAGGAGTCCGCACGTTCTCCCCGTGTCTGCGTGGGTTTCCTCCGGGTGCTCCGGTTTCCTCCCACAGTCCAAAAGATGTGCAGGTGGATTGGCCATGATAAATTACCCTTCAATGTCCAGGGTTATGGGATGGGGGTGTGGTCTGGGTAGGGTCAGTGTAGACCTGATGGGCCAAATGGCGTCCTTCTGCACTGTAGGGATTATCATAGAATCATAGAATGTACAGTGCAGAAGGAGGCCATTCGGCCCATTGAGTCTGCACCGGCCCTTGGAAAGAGCACCTCCACCCTCCCTGTAACCCCACCTAACCTTTTGGACACTAAGGAAAATTTAGCGTGGTCCACTCCACCTAACCTGCACATCTTTGGACTTCTGGGAGGAAACCAGAGCACCAGAGAAAACCCACGCAAACACGGGGAGAACGTGCAGACTCCGCACAGACAGTCACCCAAGCTGGGAATCGAACCTGGGACCCTGGAGCTGTGAAGCAGCAGTGCTAACCACTGTGCTACCGTGCTGCCCACGGTATATGATTTTATGATAGTCCCCTACTATTACTCTAGAAACTGCCTTCACCCTTCACTTCCCCATTACCCCAACTTCACCCTCTCAACTCCCCCTCCTTCACCCCCTGCGTTTCCTCTACTTCAGACCCCATTTCCCCCCTTCACCCCCACTCCTTCACCTCACTCTCCTCTCCCATCTCCTCCGCCTTCACCTAACACCTCCCCCCCCCATCCCCCCTCCCACCCCCAAGTCCACCATGCAGGGACTTGATGAAACAGCTGATTCTCTCGAAACAAAACGACCACGTGCCTATTCAGTCTGTTATCGCAGCAGCAATCAGGCGCCCGAGAGCAGCAGTCCGTTCGACCGCCCCCACCAACAAAAAGAATGAGGACTTAAAGGACCCTCGTAGCTCTCAGAAACCGATCCATGGTTCGCAGCAGCCTTTGGCGTCTCGGAGCGTGTGACCCCAAGATCTAATCTTACGAGCCCACTGGGGGTCCCGACCCTCACCTTGCGAAGCCCTGAATTAAGGATCCGTCTGCCTTATCGGTTATGAAAATATTGACGCTGATGGGGGAACAAAGGCTGTCTGACTGGGGAGAGCGGTTGGAGGGGGGGGGGGAGGGGGAGGGGGGGGTCGCGTGATGAGTCGGCAAACCCGGTGTAGCTAGCAGAGGAAGGGAGCTCGGAGTCTGGAAGCTCGGAGTGAGAAGGGAAAAAACAAGGGGTGAATGAGAGGCTGGGGAAGGCGATAGGAACTGACATTTATGAATTAAACCAGGGGCTGGTTTAGCACAGGGCTAAAGAGCTGGCTTTTAAAGCAGACCAAGCCAGGCCAGCAGCTCGGTTCAATTCCCGTACAAGCCTCCCCAAACAGGCGCCGGAATGTGGCGACTAGGGGCTTTTCACAGTAACTTCATTTGAAGCCTACTTGTGACAATAAGTGATTTTCATTTCATTTTCATTTTCATTTTCAGAATTAAGTGTGCATCGACCTAGAGGTGACTGATATATTTATTGCTTGAAGTGTGATAGGATCAAAGCGTTCTCCATTTGAAGAAACATTTTCTCACGGTTCAATTCCCGTACCAGCCTCCCCGAACAGGCACCGGAATGTGGCGACTAGGGGCTTTTCACAGTAACTTCCCTTGAAGCCTACTTGTGACAATAAGCGATTTTCATTTCATTTCTTGGGCCGCACAAGCTTTGACATTTTTTAAAAATCACCCATCAATCCCAGCGATAACTATGTCCCCATAATACTCTGCACCATAACAACCTCAGGACAAACACCACAACATTAGTTTGAACTTGGCTGTGGACTTTGATTAATAGTTACTGAACTTGTTACATATTGTTGTATTATCTGGAAATACCTATAAAGAGCTAGGAACTAATTAACCAGGAACTAATTGGTATGTACCAGTGGGGCCACATTTCAATGCTGGATCAGATACTCAAGTGGAGTGCAAACAAACCAATTCAAACCGGTCCTTCTCTTGTACAAGTGAGGGTGGCAAGTTGAAGATAAAGAGAATCTCTCCAAGCTTAAAGTGAGGTGATTAGCAACATCTGGGAACCAAAAGGCACCAAGAACATGTAGCAGGACTAAATATTTCAGAGTGAAATGTTAGAATGTGGTCAATATCTGCTCAGATAAAGGAAATATCGAGGCATACCTAGAATATCTCCTCCACTGGTACATTTATCTTAAAGTGGGCAGCCAACCATATTTGGTTCAATTCCCGTACCGGCTGAGGTTATTCCTGAAGGCCCCGCCTTCTCAACCTTGCCCCTTGCCTGAGGTGTGGTGACCCTCAGGTTAAATCACCACCAGTCAGCACCCCCTCCCCCTCAAAGGGAAAAACAGCCTGTGGTCATTCGGGACTATGACGTCTTTATTTACAGCAGAGGAACATGTCGACAGATCGATGGTTTGTCCTCCACAGGAGCTTCCTCCCACAGTGGCGCAGTGGTTAGCACTGCTGCCTCACGGCGCCGAGGTCCCAGGTTCGATCGCGGCTCTGGGTCACGGTCCGTGTGGAGTTTACACATTCTCCCCATGTTTGCCTGGGTTTCTCCCCTAACTAATGGTGTAGCAGTATTGTCACTGGACTAGTAACCCAGAAACCCAGGTACGCTGTGTCCTGGGTTCAAATCCCGCCATGACAGATGGTGAAATTTGAATTCAGTAAGAATCTGGAATTTAAAGGACCATGAAACAATTGTCGGTTGTACCCATCGGGTTCACTAATGTCCTTCGGAGAAGGAAATCTGCCCTCTGTCTTCCTACATGTGATTGCAGACCCATACAGCGATGCAATTGACTCTTAACTGCCCCCACCCCCGCTGAAATGACCCAGCGAGCCACTCAGTCCAAGGGCAATTAGGGATGGGCAACGAATACCACCCACATCCCAAGAATGGATTTTTGAAAAAGTAGGCCATTCAGCTTCTCAGAACCACTCCGCCAGTCTGGTTGTGGCCGTACCTCCACTTTCCTGCCCATCTCCACTGCGCCCCCCCCCCCCCGCCCCACCCCACCCACCACTCCCCTGTCGGTCAAAATCTGTCCAACTCAGTCTTCGATGTGTCCGCTGCTCTCTGGGGGAGAGAACTCCAAATACAAACAGCCGTCGGAGAGAGGAAATTCCTCCTCATTTACATCTTAAACGAGAGACCCCTTATTTTGAAAGTGTGCCCCCTTACGCTACACTCCCCCCACCCCACCCCTCCCCATGAGGGTAAACA
The DNA here is from genome assembly GCF_047496885.1 of Scyliorhinus torazame. NCBI lineage: Eukaryota > Metazoa > Chordata > Chondrichthyes > Carcharhiniformes > Scyliorhinidae > Scyliorhinus > Scyliorhinus torazame. The sequence continues at coordinate 13,494,770 of NC_092736.1, forward strand.
TCCTCTCAGTATCTACCCTGTCAAGGCCCCTCAGAATCTCATACGTTTCTATAAGATCACCTCAACAACTCCTTGTGGTAGCACTTTCCACATTCAGACCATTCCCGAAGTAAAGATGTTTCAGCCGGATTCCCGACTGACCTCCTTAGTGACTATTGTGGTGATATGCATCACTATAAATACGCAAGGGGTTAATGTAAATACACTGGGACTAAGTAAACACTAGAGGGAGCACCAGAGACATCATGACACACAGACATTCAACCAATAGGTCAGTAAGATAGGACACGGTCAATGGGCATTCGAGACACCCAGAGGTGACACTGCCACAAGGGGGCTACCCATATAAAAGGACAGGGCACACACGCTCTTTCTCTTTCCACAGGTGACACTCAGAGAGACAGGGGCAGATCAGAGCATCACACCCACCGCATGGATTAGAGCAGACTGGTTAGTTAGTGAAGTTACTATAGTTAGATTAGCAAGAGAGTCGAACTCAAGTAGGAGAATTGTTGATAGGTTAATAAACGTGTTAAAGCTATCTCCAAGTCTGAACATTCCTTTGTTAGAGTATACATAGAGGAAGCAGCTTATGCTACATCAAGGAGCAGAACACAACAACTATCGCATGAAGAAATCTTACCCTCAGTCTCTCCTTTTGGTGGTGCTGACTCTGGCTGGGGTACAGTATTTTGATATCCGCAAATGCCCAGAGGCTTACTAGGCATGTTGTTCATAATACGCAAGGGTTCTTCATCTCTCTCCTCTTCTCAGATGTAGTCAGGAGACTCCGAGTAGCGATGAGAAGCAGGAATCTCAGCTGACTAATTCTCCCCTCCCCCCACCCCAATAATTTATAACTCAAATAGTTCTTACGCTATCGATTTGACTGACGAAGTCACAGAATCCCTACAATGCAAACGGAAGCCATTCGGAAGCACCTACTCTCCGAAAGAGCACTCGACCTTGGCACACTCCCGCACCCTGTCCCCCGTAACCCCGCGCATTGATCGTGGCCAATCCGCCTAGCCTGCACGTCTTTGGACTGTGGGAGGAAACCGGAGCACCCGGAGGAAACCCACGCAGACACGGGGGAAAGAGTGCAAACTCCACACAGACAGTCACCTGAGGGCGGAATCGAGTCCGGGTCCCTGGCGCTGTGAGGCAGCAGTGCTAACCACTGTGCCACCCCTAATGATGAAGGAGGAGAGTAAGTTCGAATAGGAAATGGAAAGACACACACTAAGACCAGAAGAGCCTGTTATACTGACAGACGTCAAACAAATACACGGAGGTGAACACCACTCGATGATCTCAGACCATTTGTTCTTGTGGAAAGGAAAAATAGTCTGCAGCAAAACTGACCCCAAGGATTTGTATTAAATGTTCCAGACTTTCAAAGCCCTGTGAAATTATTAGAACATCACACAATCATCTGTACAAATACAGACTTAGCCAGCTTTTTAATTTGTGTATTTGTTCGCGGGATGTGGGCATCTCTGGCCCGGCCCAGCATTGTTACCCATTCCCAATTGTCCTTGAGAAAGAGGAGATGAGCCTCTTTCTTGAACTGCTGCTGTCCATCACGGCCTCCTCAAGGGCAGTTAGACTAATCCCATGAATGTTTAAAAGTCCGCATCCCCGCAAAGCCTGTCCACCACCTGCAAGGCACAAGTTAGGAGTGTGAAGGAATACTCCCCACTTGCCTGGATGAGTGCAGCTCCAACAACACTAAGAAGTTTGACACCACCCAGGACAAAGCAGCCCCGCTTGGTTTCTCTCCACATCCACTCCCTCCACCACCGCCGAACAGTGGCAGCCGTGTGCACCGTCTACAAGATGCACTGCACTAACTCGCCAAGGCTCCTCAGACAGCACCTTCCAAACCCACAACCACTACCATCTAGAAGGACAAGAGCAGCAGATACCTGGGAACCCCACCACCTGGAGGTTCCCCTCAAGTCACTCGCCACCCTGACTTGGAAATATATCGGCCATTACTTCACGTCAGTGGGTCAAAATCCTAGAAAACCCTCCCTATCAAGCGGGGCTGCTTTGTCCTGGATGGCGTCGAGCTTCTTGAGTGTTGTTGGAGCTGCACTCGCCCAGGCAAGTAGAGAGTATTCCATCACTCTCCTGGCTTGTGCCTTGTAGATGGTGTACAGGCTTTTGCTGGGGGTGGGGTGGGGGTGGTGGACAGGCTTTTGCTGGGGATGGGGGGGGAGGGGGTGGGGGGGGGGTGTACAGATTTTTGCTGGGGTGGTGGGGGGGGGGGGGGGGCGTCAAGAGGTGAGTTAGTCACTGCAGAATTGCCAGCCTCTGACCTGCTCTGGTAGCCACAGTGAAAGGTTTGTTGGGACCTGTGTTTCAGTGCTTGATGCTTGTGTACACAGACACACACACCTAATAGTGCCACACACACACACACCTAATAGTGCCACACACACACACCTAAAAGTGCCCCACACACACACACACACATACAGCGAATAGCACCCCCAAGTGGCAGTTCACACACCCTGTTAGAAATACTGTAGCGCCGGCATTGTCAAACACACGGGTGCGACCCGCGGGTGGGTGTTGGGAGGGTCGGGGAGACGTCCGTCGCGGCGCTCCCAATCGTGAAAATCTGCGCGCAGGAGCCGCAGCAGCCGGCTGTTAAAAACACCGGCTGGAAGCGGCCTTCAAAATGGCCACGAACATGTAAAAAAAATGCGTCTGCACTGCGCATGCGTGCCGGAACGCGCCAATGATCGGGCACGCATGCGCAGTGCGGCCGCTTTCTGAAAAAACGGTCGCAGCTTTTTGTTTTACAAGTTCGGAGGGGTTTTATTAATTTTATTCATTTATTTTAGTCGTTTAATTTTTTTCATTTATTTTATTCATTAAAAAATTTTTTTTTTTTTTTACAAGTTCGGGGGGGGGGTTTATTTGATAAAATTTTACAGGAAAAAAATGCAGAACTTTGGACAGATGGAGACTCCATACTTTCCGACACCGGAAGGCTTCACCTTCATCCAACAGGTTCCATTGGAGGAGCGTGTACGAGGGCCAAAGGGACCCAAAACCATTTCCTCCATTTTGTCAGCAGCAAACAAGGTAAGAGAAAATACTGAGTCGCGCACGTCGGCCGGCGTGGGTCGCGAAGGTCGGCCGGGTTGGGTCCCGAATGTTGGCTGGCTGGTAAAAATGGGTCCGAAGAAAAAAAGTTTGAAGAACATTGCTGTAGCGTACACTCGATTGCGCCACTTCACTGCTTTGAAGGACTAATCCAGCTCGGCCATTCCTCCCTTTCTTTTTCTTGTGGAGGTGTTTTTTTGCCGAGGGGAGGTGGAGGAGAAATGTTTTTTTAAAAATAAATTTAAAGTACCCAATTCATTGTTTTCGAATTAAGGGGCAATTTTAACTTTGCCAGCCCACCTAGCCTGCACATCTTTGGGTTGTGGGGGCGGAACGCACACGGGGAGAATGTGCAAACTCCACACGGACAGTGACCCAGGGCCGGGGTTCGAACCCGGGTCCTCGGCGCCATGAGGCTGCAGTGCTAACCACTGCGCCGTGCCGCCCAGGAGGAAAGATTCCCTCTTCTACAAATCGCAATTTCTTTTCCTCGCCCCGTTTTCTCTTGTCGAGCTATTGAATTGCCGAGGGTGACCTCGCTCGGGTGCATGGCGGAGCCTCGCTCACTCTTCTCCAAGTGAGGCTTCACAATGAGAGTTGTGGAGGGCTGGGGGAGATGTTGCTGGTGGGGGAAGAGGGTGGGGGAGAATTAAGAACGTTAAAGGGTGATCTAATTGAAGCTTTTGAGATATTAACAGGGAAAGACAAGAGTAGATAAAGGTAGACTATTTCCCTGGTTGGAGATTCTAAAATAAGGGGACATCATCTAAAATGTATGGCCAGACCCTTCAGGATGGATGTTCGGAAGAACTTCTTCACTCAAAGGGTGGTAGAGGTTTGGAACCCTCTCCCACAAACAGCAGTTGAAGCTGGGTCAGTTGTTAATTTAAAATCTGAGGTAGATTTTTGTTAATCGAAGATATTAAGGGATTTGGGCCAAAGGCAGGTCTATGGGGTTAGGTCACAGATCAGCCATGATCTCACTGAATGAGGCTCGAGGGGCTGAATGGCCTGCTCCTGTTCCTATGATGCCCTATTGAACTGTGGGAGGCATCATCATAGCCAAGAGCAGTGTGGGCCCCACCCGTCAACCCCTCAAGTGATCTATCAGGAGGGGAATTGTAGGCCAGCCTTCAATTATGACACTCCTTTGGCTTCTTGGCAAAAATCATAGTGAATCACAGTCTGGGGCATCAATCTGGTCTTCCAGGCTCATTATAGAATTGAAAAATGACCGCATCTGTTAATTGGGCGGCACGGTAGCCCAATGGTTAGCACTGATGCCTCACAGCGCCAGGGACTCGGGTTCGATTCCCGGCTTGGGTCACTGCCTGTGCGGAGTCTGCACGTTCCCCCTGTGGCTGCGTGGGTTTCTTCCCACAAAGCCCCGAAAGACATGTTTGTTGGGTGAATTGGACATTCTGAAATCTCCCTCGGTGTACCCGAACACGCGCCGGAGTGTGGCGACTAGGGGCTTTTCACAGTAACTTCACTGCAGTGTTAACGTAAGCCTACTTCTGACACTAATAAAGATTATTATTAATTTTTCCTTTCCACTGGACAAGGATTAAATTGGGCAACCCCGACGGAGAGCCGCCCAGTGACACATCTGCACTTCCAGCAACTGCCATGTTGCAGTCCCTGTAGACAACCACCAGGAGGCACCAGGAGTGTGTTTATACTTTTAGCATTGCAACATCTCCTCGACTGGATCTGAACTTCCCCAAACAGTATATAACAAAATAAGCACACTTTACTGGAGTTTGTTCTCAGGATACGGGCAATGTTGGCAAGGGTGCATTTTATTTTTGCCCATCCTGCTTTACCCTGAAGTGTCGGCAGTCAACTGCGCTGAGCCATCAGCAATCGTTTTGAACCGGAAACGCAACGTCAGAGGATTTAAATTGGCCAGAGGGAAATTGGAAGTGAATATCAGGAAGAACGTATTTTCCCAAAAAGGGCGCTAAACTCTTGGGGTGGACTTCCTGGCAGGCCAATAGATTAAGAATGTTTTAAAAATAGATGAATGTTTCAATGGGGATTTGAGGGATGCCAGCAGAGTAATAGCTTTGAAAGATGTCTCAATCGATAATTGCCTCCGACTACTGGGTAGATTTTGAAATAAAATTCAGAGTACCCAATTCTTTTTTTCCCCAATTAAGGGGCAATTTAGCGTGGCCAATCCACCTACCCTGCACATCGTTTGGGTTGTGGGGGTGAGATCTACGCAGACACGGGGAGGATGTGCAAACTCCACACGGACAGTGACCCAGAGCCGGGATCGAACCTGGGACCTCAGCACCGTGAGGTAGCAGTGCTAACCATTGCGCCACCACGCCATCATTACTACCGGGTGGATGAGAAGGTCTTGTTATGCAGTGGGCAGCGTCTCTGCCTCAGTCACAAGCTCCGGGTTTGAGCCCAGTTGCAGAGCCCAATGCCCAAGGAAGGTGTATTCATAACATGGCCAGGTAGGATATTATCATCCTGGAGAATCCCTTCAAAAACGCGCCAATGGCAGGCAGCAAGAGCTTAAAGAAACCCCCATCCTCGCATTTCCACAGCCCCTTTCGTGTCCTCAGCCATCCCCAAAGCACCTTATAGCCAATGAAAGGTAATCACTGTTGCAATGTATGAACCGCAACAATTGTTACACAGCAAGCTCCCACGATGGCAACAAGGTAATTGGTCAGATGACTTGTTGATGTGGGAACGATGACGGTGGAACACCCCTCTCATCCTCTTCAAACAGTGCGATAACATCTTTTGACTCCATCTGAGAGTGTAGTGGGGGCGTGGATTAGCATTTCACGGCGGCACAGTGATTAGCACTGCTGCCTCACAGCGCCAGGGACCCGGGTTCGATTCCCACCTCAGGTGACTGACTGCGTGGAGATCGCACCGTCTCCCCGCGGCTTTCCTCCGGGTGCTCCGGTTTCCCAGCCACAGTTCAAAGATGTGCAGGTTAGGTGGATTGGCCATGCTTAGTTGTCCCTTAGGGTGAGGTTACAGAGCGGGGGATTGGGCCTAGGTAGGGTGGTCTTTCAAAGGGTCGGTGTAGACGCGATGCTTTTCTGTGCTGTAGGGATTCTAGTGCAGCACTGATGGTAGTCAGTGACGCAGTTGGGAGGGTCAGCCTAGAATGCTCAAGTCTCTGGTCAGCGACTTGTACCCACAATGCCCCGGGCTGATTTTACCTCCCCCTCCCAGAAGATCCAGCTGATGGCGAACGCCCCCCACCTCCAGTGACATCTTCACTGGCAGCACATCCGGCGGGCAACGCAAACCACTGTCAATGGCGGGACTGGAAGTCCCACCTCTACCACCAGAAAACAATGGGGGCCCATTGAGTCAGAGGCCGGTAGTTTGTCAACAGGATTAAGGGACCAATTTGGGCCATTGGGTCAGGGGTCGACTGGAATCTCTCGCTTGGCCACCGGGCGGTGTCAGGAGCAATGACCAATGTTTGGGAACTGGCTCTTCCGGATCACTTTGCGGACTCTTTCCCCCCCCCCCCCCCCCACACCAAACCTGGCCTCCCCTGCAGCCCCAGGTCGCCCTGTGGAGGGTTTGGCCAACCAACCCAGGCAAAATGACTGTCCGTGAGAGGCGGGGATTGTGACCTGCAGTTGATGCTGACCTCGGGGGGGGGGGGGGGGGGTGTCCCTGATCCCAGAACGGAAGGTCCTGCCCGTCGAGCCTATGGCGCGGGAGCCGGCCATTCAGCCCATCTAGTCCAATGCTGGCAATTACGCTCCACTCAAGCCCTCCCCCTCCCTCGCGTGCATCGACACATCACCTCAACCACAGATGGGTGGGGAATGTGTGGAGAGAAACCGGTCGACGATTCAGCAAAACCACGAAACAAAAGACACACACGCGCGTCGGGAGCGGTAAAAGTTTATTTGGATAAAAAACATTCACGTGAATGTCAAAGACAGACGACCAAAATATACAGAAATATCATAAGTAGCATAATTTGAGGTATTGATGTTATCTAGTCTATTTCCCAGTCAATACATAATATAGACACAATAGTCAACACACACAAAGAATAAAAATTAATAAAAAGACTTTCAGTATCTTACTGTGTGGCCAAACTACATTCCAAATCTTGGTTGGTGAATTCTCAGATCTTATATTGCTTTCGCCTTTGCTTACATTTTTGTACATAATGTAGTGGCAACGACCAAAATCTATCTTGGCTCGTTTCTTTGCCTTTTTGTCAAGTCCCACTTTTTTTTTTTAAATTAAAAAATATTTTAAAATCTCTGAACATTATGATAAAGAGTTGTAAGAGGTAGCTATAAAACTTTTCGTCTTTCACTTCGTAAAGTTAACAGTGAAACAGAGCAACTTGTAACACTTAAAAATGAAACTCACGCGGAGGCTAGCAGATGGGTCATTCGCTGTCGTTCCCCCCCCCCCCCCCCCCCCCTCCCGCTCTCTGCCCCTGAGTACCACAAGACAGGCTTTGAAATTTGACCGGGTTTAAGCTGGGATGTGGCACCAGTCGGTTAATACACGTTTCGAAGTGCTCCCTGAATACTGGTGCTTATATTAATATTGGCTCAATGATGCCCTGCACACCGGCTAGCTCTGCTGTCAGCATGGGCCCCTATAGATGACACGACTGGTGCAAACCCCTCCCTCCTTCCACCCCATTGTGGTTTGACTACAGCCATTCAATGAGGTTTCAATGTTACTTCCCACTCATTGGCATCTATTCCAGGCTCCTCAAACCCAAAGCTCGGGGTCACCAGATCCCTGCTCCCATGGTCTACCTTGGCCCTATCCTATGGGCTGCGCCGTGGTCTTGATGCTTGAGAGCCGTGAGCACATTGGAGATACCAGAATCTGGGCCCTGGGCATTAAACTACCCAGAACTGTCATGTAAGACAGAAAGAGCCCATTCAGCCCCCTCGGGCCTCTTTGCAGGCTACCCAAGTTGGTCCCACTACCTACCCCCTGTTCTTTCCCTCTAGCTTTGTGCTTGGTCACATGAATCACAGTTAAAACGCTCAAATAGTCCTTCCCGTCGAACTAATTCCCCTGCCCCCCGCCCAACAGAAAACAAGCCTGCTGAAAACCGCCACGTCCTCATTGCAGCCACCAGGTTCAATATCCCCGTCCCATTGTAGATTGACTTGCCTCTTTCGCCATAACCCGCTGATAAGATCAGGCCTTTAATGAATTGGGGGCAGTTCAATGGGTTTCACCTACTCTGTGACATCCTCCCAATTGATAAGTGGTTTGAGTGTATCAGCTTAACAAGCTGCTCCGCAGAGTCCAATACAGCCAGTGCTGGACGTTGTGAAACATCCCATAGATTGTACCGTGTGTGTGAGAGAGAACTGGAAGACACAATGCAGCAGCTGCCCATGCCATGCGAATCGCAGTATACAAACGTCCCGCTGTGCCGACACTTCCCTTGGGACAGCCGTCACGTACAGTACAAATTCCACAATGCGCTGCCCCCACTGTCTACAGGTTTCATATTTGTTCATGAAACTTGAGAACAATCATTGCCCATCCCTGAGCTTGCACAAGGCAGGACCTTGATAATACAGTCAGCAAACGATAACAAACGGTGCACTCATTGAGTGAACGGTAATCTATAAAAAAAACCAGACGTAATTAAATTTTCATTGGAGCCAGGAAAATAAATTCGCCTTTAAAGCTGACCGAGCCTCTGGACTTGTTGGAGTTGAAGGCCACACGTCGGGAAAACCTTTCAAAATTATGGCTGCTTAATCTAGAATTGCACAAGTGCCATTAAAATTCTCGAGCTGGGCCTCAGATACCAGCCTATGTTCCCCTGAGGCCTTCTATATGACTTTAGACCTGGCGATAGCGGGCAATAGGCCGAATTAAGCTTAAAAGGAGGGCGGGGTGGGGTGAAAGTCCCTCTCATGAAAAATTGTATAAAGATGATTCCTATCTAGCTTTTGCCCTTGCTGACATTGAGGATTTGGGCTGTAGGGTTTGTTTGTAATTAATGAGCTCAGTAAGAGGGCATGGTTTTGACAAGGCCAAGGCTGAGAGGCTGCTGAATTCTGCAAACTCAGTTGAAAGGTCATTTGGGCATTGTGGCTGCTGTTTAATGGAACGGTTTTTTCGGCACAGCTCAGCCGGGGGGTTTCCCGGCGCTGGCAGCGTCGAGAACGACCCCGCTCTTTAAAGGGACCCTGCTTCTTTTCCAGGGCCCACCAGGGTCAGTTCGGGTCATTTCCTGCACTGACGGGCTCTGCTCACCCATGCAGGAAGAACTTGGGGTGCCAGATCTCTGAACCCCACAAATCTGGACTCCCGCCCCCCTCCCCCGCAATGTAACATTTAGGAGGCCCTCAAGCCCACCGCTCTCCCGCTCATAAGGGCAAGGCACCCCCCCCCTCCCCGGCACGATCCCCAGCACAGGAAAGATGCCACCTGGGCACCCCTGCCAGCACCACCTGGGCACCCTGGAATGGCCAGGGTGGCACCCAAGTGGCACTGCCAGGTGCCCGAATGGCAGTGCCACAATGCCCGGGTGGCATCGGGGGTGTCCGGGTACCACCCTGCCCAGAGCCTGACCACCCAGGATTTGGGTCTAGAGTCGGGCGTGATGAGGCCGGTAGATTGATACATTCTTGGGTTCAGTGGCTCCTCAATATTTTTTTTTTTTAATGTAAATTTAGAGTACCCAATTCTTTTTTTTCCAATTAAGGGGCAATTTAGCGTGGCCAATCCACCTAACCTGCGCATCTTTGGGTTGTAGGGGCGAAACCCACGCAGGCACGCAGAGAATGTGCAAACTTCCCCGTGCTCATGGCCATGAGTTATGGCCGACAGAGGAATCAGCGCATGTCCGGCGATGATGGCGTGGGTGGCGAGCCTCGAGGGCCAACGGTTTCTTGCAGGCGCAGGAGGCCCCATCAGGAAGAGGAGCTTCAGGACACAGGAAGAAACAACGGGAAAGCACGTGATGGATTCTCCTTCCCAGTCATATTGCTCACTGAAATTTAGAAGGGGTGGGGGGGGGGGGGGTGGGTGGCGAGGAGACTCCTACGAGCAACTGAAGAGGAAACGCAAGAGTACAAGGTGGGCAGAAATGAGCTGATGATCGGCCCTTAGGCAGACCATGCTGTCATAAATATTGCAGAAACAAAATGCTTTTCGGATGCTCCTTCTGTGCTGCACCATTCGATGGGTGAGGCCCTTCCTTACGGTCTGGTTTGCATGAGTTATGGTGAGCTAGAATTTCCACGTCCCAGCCCCATCTGTAAAGGGGAAAGGAAGAGTGTGCAAGGGGACAAGGTGGAGGGATGACTGCCCCCCCCCCCCCTTCACCCAAGTCTAAATCTATGGTACACAAGGCATGAATACACTTAGGAAAACACTCAAAATGCGGGGACCTCAGCGATGACCCCCTTCAGTCTGCGACACAGAAGCCCTGAGGCGGACTTGGTGTTTTTTTTTTTACCCTTAAAGCTCGCTGGTCTTCAACTGATAGCAAAATAAGTGGTGTACAGTGCAGTCAGTGACAGTCACAGGCGACATATAATCAAAGCTCTTTGGTGCTCACCCACTACCCCCTCCGGCGCCCGCCAAAGAGTGGGACACAAGTGGCCCGCACGCCAGCCGATCTTTCTTTTTTGGCAGCTTCTACACAAACACGCAGGAATATCGACATTGACGGAAGACAGGCCCCTCAGCCCCCTCCCCAATATCAACACTACATGAAACAAAAGTGGGGATACAATCTTTGGAGGCATTCAATAATGTTCATTTTCTTTTGTGGGGGTGGGTGGGGGGGGGGGGGGGTGAAGAGCACGGAATATTCTAGCGAGTTCTTCATAAAATCTCTTCTTTGGTGTAACCAGTTTGGAAAATGGTTAATTGTCGTAACGAACTTGCCAGCATCAAAAAGTACAACAGTAATTGACGGTTGAGGTATATATGTGCCTATGTATAGATATATATATATTTACGCGTGTGTGTGAAGAGACACGGGAAAAAAATGAGGTATTTCAAGTTTTCGTCTCTTAAGCACAGGGACCTGGATATAGCGGTGCCTCAGCACAGCATTGACAATCATTCTACTTGCCTTCTGAACAAGAAAGAGCGCAATTCTCAGTTGGCGACAACCCCCTTGCGGATCGGATGCCTCGCGAGGTAACGGTCGGACGAACCGTTACCCAGTGCGCAACGCGGCACTGAACCACTTTCCTCCCCCGGCGCCCAACAATGCGAATAACATCGGCGTCTGACAAATACGGGATTGCTGCAAGAGGATATTTAATTAATGTAGTGACCGTGGAAATTTAATCACGGCCTTTGTCGAGTTCATGACATTTGACCTCCTCCGGCTTGGTAAAGGGGGGAGATGGGGGCATTTAGACTTTGTCAGGTAATCGGGAGCAAGGCAGATAGCTCCCCGATCCACTGGTGCTCCGGGGCAGAGCTTTCTGACTCAGTCGCCCTGTCAAAGGGCGAGGCCTTAATCCCTGATCACCCCCCCCCCCCCCGTTATTATTGAATCCATGCGCCGTTATCATAGATCATAGAATTTACAGTGCAGAAGGAGACCATTCAGCCCATCGAGTCTGCACTGGCTCTTGGAAAGAGCACCCTACCCAAGCCCACACCTCCACCCTATTACACAGTAGCCCCACCTATCCCCATTACCCAGTCACCCCACCCAACACTAAGGGCAATTTTGGACACTAAGGACAATTTATCACGGCCAATCCACCTAACGCACGTCTTTGGACTGTGGGAGGAAACCGGAGCACCCGGAGGAAACCCACGCACACACGGGGAGAACGTGCAGACTCCGCACAGACAGTGACCCAAACCGGGAATCGAACTTGGGACTCTGGAGCTGTGAAGCAATTGTGCTAACCACAAGGCTACCGTGCTGCCCAAATTATCGTATTCCTTACTCCAACTGATGCGCATTCTGTTGGAAGGAGCAGGGATGAACACGCTGAGGCGACCCGGTGATTCAGGGCGGGAAATCCCAGAGCAAACTGGCCTCACCCCACCGTTAATACTCGAGCCCGTTCCTTTCACAAGTGCGGTCAGTTTGGAAGCTCTGTTTGAGATAAATCTTACCTGTATTGCCTTGTTCGGCTTCGAGCTCAACAGCGACAGGGAAAGGTCAAATATAACATTGGGGGGGAAAAAAACACATTAGTCGCCAGGCTAACATCTCCACAAGGGTTCTCTTCGAAAGATGTCCATTTCAGATATAAAAAGCGTGATTGAACAGAGACGTCTCCATTTCCATTGGCCTATCCATCATTTGAAATATGTAGGTCGGTGTTAAAATCAATTCTAACCTATGCAAACTGAATCGGACTTGCTGGGGACAACTTGATGCGCTGGCACATCTTAATCCAGTGTCCTCAAAATACTCATTGCTTCAAGCTGACTCGGGAGTTCTCGGATGTGAAATGGGAATGGCAAGGTCTGGAGAGGAAGGGCCCTGGTTAATTCACGAGGCGTTCTAATGGAGTTGGACTCTTTGGAATCACACAACTGATTTATGAATGGAGAGGGCAGTGCTCACACTTCAATGAGGGGGAGGGGCCAATTTTGTTCGGATAACTTTGTGGAGAATCAGTTGGACCCCCTAATCGCTGATTTGCTTGGCCTGGCTGGCACTACGCGTCTCAGCCTCCCATCCTCTCTCCCCACAGTTCTATAGACCAACGCCGTGCCATGCAGAGAACTAGGGCAAGGTGGGCAGTCTATTGGACAAGGTTCAGGGGTTGGGTATAGAGGGGGAGGGGAAGAACCCATTCCCCCCCCCCCATGAAAAGTATAAATCAGAGGCCTTTTTCACAGGCCTCTCTCCCTCCCCCTGTTAAAGCAACTGTAGGCCAAAGTGGAAAAATAACACTTATTAGGAGAATGCAGAAGAATGCTCACACAAACACATACACACACCTGCGCACTCAGAACGGGTATTGCAAAATTTGGCGTTGATTGAATGACTGGGGCATAGGCCGCGTGAAGAGAGGGGGGCAGTTAGGCCGCTCTGTTACCACGGAGACAGTTGGTCAGGGGCTACTCTGGCACAATTCCTGAATGGGCACGGGCAAATCCTCCTATTGCTTTACTGTACCTCTGAACTCTCGGTCCACCTGCCCAATGTCAACCGGAAACCACAAGACATTGAGTCTCCACCTACACCCGAGTCACCAGATATTGACACTCCGGTGTCCCAGTGCGGATGGAATTCATTTGAGCCCCCCCCACTATAAATCAAGAGAGACTGATTGTAGGGTTAGGCGATGCATGTTTGCAATGGGTATCTCTGTCAATAAATATCAAGCTGTGCAAAGATTGAGTCCAGTTCGGATTTTTGGAGTGACACAGACTCCTCAGCGCCCTGCAATAGAGAATTTCTCTTACATTCATTCAAGTGATGTGCGTTACACCAGCTAGGCCGGAATTTCTTGCCCATCTCTGACTACCCTTGAGAAGATAGCGGTGAGCTGCCTCCTTGAGCCGCTGCAGCCCGTGTGGTGTAGGTACACCCACAGTGCTGTTAGGAAGGGAGTTCCAGGACGTTGCCCCAGCGATATCTTTCCAGGCCGGGATGGTGAGTGACTTGGAGGGGAACATCCAGGTGGTGGGGTTCCCAGGTAGCTGCTGCTCTTGTCCTTCTAGATGGTGGTGGTCGTGGGTTTGGAAGGTGCTGCCCAAGGAGCCTTGGTGACTTCCTGCAGTGCATCTTGTAGATGGTGCACACGGCTGCCACTCTGCGTCGATGGTGGAGGGTTTGAAAGTTTGTGGGAGGGGGAGCAATCAAGCGGGGCTGCTTTGTCCTGGATGGTGTCGAGCTTCTTGAGTGTTGTTGGGAGCTGCACCTATCCAGGCAAGTGGAGAGTATTCCATTACACTCCTGGCTTGTGCCTGACAGAGGGTGGACAGGGGGTCAGGAGGTGAGTGGCTCGCCATAGAATTCTGAGCCTCCGACTAGAATTGCAAAGGAGACACTCGGTTGTCTCTGAATCGACGCCCCTCCCCACCATCAAAATAGAAACATGCCACCCAATTTGCGCACAGCAAGATCCTGCACAGCAACATTGTGATAATGGTCAGATAATCTAGTTTGTGCGATGTTGGGTGAGGGATAAATACAGACCAGGACACCTGGGATAATTCCCTTACTTCTTGTTTGAATCGATGGGATCTTTCCCATCCCACCGATACGGGCAGGAGGGGCCTCAACCTTTTAACATCGCACATCAGGGAGACGGCACCCGCAACCGCACAGCACCCCCTCAGCACTGTGCTGGAGCGTCAGCCCGAATACACCCTTGTGCTCACGGCCCCGAGTGGGATTCGAACCCAGGACCTTGCAACTCAGAAGCAGCAGTGCTGAGCCACAGCTGCAAAAGGTAAAGGACGGGGTTTTGTTTTTGTTTTTGAGGACCGGTTTCTACGGTGGGGTTTCGATGGGGGTTGCCGCTGCCTTCAGTCAAGTTGCCCGAAAGTAAATGTCCCTTTCCCACATACGGGTTTTGTGAAACGTCAGCATCATTCCCGCTGGTCCCCTCGTACTCAGGCCAGCAGACGGGACTCCCCTTCGGTGGCAAGTACTCGGGAAAATCAGGCCTCGGGTGTAAGTGGCCCGTTAGCAGCGTGAGAGTCGGGTCCTTTTGCGGAACCTAGAGATAGCTTAGATCTCGCTCATGCACAAGCTAGGGTTGCCAACGCTTCCAGGATTGGCGTGGGGCATACGGGAATTTAAAATTCTCCTCCAGGATACTGCTGCAAGAAAAGGCCAGGAGATGTGGGCACTTTTCCAGGAGTTAACAAACAAAGCTGGCGGCTTGTCTCGTTTGCAGGCGACTTGGGCGGGGCCAACAAATTGGTTTGGAGTAATCCCTTTTGAGCGACGATATCCCTCCTGTTGACGGTTCGCACAGGGTTCAGGTGAAGGGGCATAGGCGGTGGGTGACTACGTTAAGACTTTGGGCAACCTGGTTTGGAATCCAACACCTCCCATGACATTTTCCATTCTGGCTTTTTGGATTCCTGCCCGGATTGGACCGCTGACACTTCCTTCAGGCCTTACCAGACGCGCCGATCGAGCCGTCTCCCCCCCCCCCCCCCGCCTCCCCCGCCACTGACGCAAAGTGACTCTCGGGGGTCCTCCTGGGTGTCTGACCATCTCCCGTAAGGAGCGTCGGCACATCTACATTGCCAAGCTGCTGTCTCAGACTCTGGACTAAAGGCCTCTCACCCGACGGCCATAGGGAACTTCCCCCCCCCCCCCCCCCCCCACTCCCCCAGTGATAAAAGGCTAATCAAGTGATCGCAAAACATGATTTTAAAAAATATATATATAAACGTTATGCCCCCCCCCCCTTCTGCAATATAAGTGCCATGTCACGAAAAAAAAGGGACGGGGCTTGTTTCATTAATGTTTGCCCACCGTACACTCTCTGCACACAGATTCTGTGCACTCATCTGTGTACATCCAGCAGTGGGTACCCATGATGTGGGAATGCTGTGCACACAATGTATTTATCTTGTCCCCAGTCCCTCCTCCAGCCCTCCAAAGCAAAAAGACAAACTCGCACGGTGGTTAGCATTGCTGCCTCACAGCACCGTGGACCCGGGTTCGATCCCGGCTCTGGGTCACTGTCCATGTGGAGTTTGCACATTCTCTCCGTGTCTGCGTGGGTCTCGCCCCCACAACCCAAAGATGTGCAGGGCAGGTGGATTGGCCACGATAAATTGCCCCTTAATTGGAAAAATGACTTGGGTACTCTAAATTTACAAAACAAAAAGCACTCTCGGGTGACTGTCCGTGTGGAGTTTGCACTTTCTCGCTGTGTCTGCGTGGGCTTCCTCCGGGAGCTCCAGCTTCCTCCCACAGTCCAAAGATGTGTGCAGGTTAGGTGGGTTGGCCATGCTAAAATTGCCCCTTAAGTGTCCAAACGTTGGGTGGGGTTACGGGGACAGAGCGGGGGAGTGGGCCTGGGTAGGGTGCTCTTTCGAGGGGTCGGAGACTTGATGGGCGGAATGGCCTCTTTCTGTGCCTATGACTCCATAAACTATGGCTTCCCTGTTGGACCAGAAGTTAAGAGCACCAGGCCATATTCAATCTAGGTCCTCGGCATTCCCAGCTACCGCTCGCATCAGCATCCAACCCCCCCACCACCATGGGCTAATCAAGGGTAATGAGCCAGAGTGTCTCCTCCTGATCGCTAACTAGTGACCTCTGGTGGACATACTGGGTGAGAAAGAAAGATTTATCTAGTCCCGAGCGCTACTGCAAAGCTTCTCAACCAAGGAAGTCGTTTTTGAAGTGTAGTCAATTTGCGGGCAGGAAGTTCCTTCAAACAGCAGCAAGATCATGAATAGGGAATCTGTTTTTGTGATGTTGGTTGAGGGATAAATATTGGCCAGGGTGCTGCGTGGAGAACTCCCCCTCTCTCCCGCCCCCCCCCCCCCCCCCCCCACCCCCCGCTCTTCGTCTTCTCAATGGTGGCCACGTGATCTTCCGCAACCACCCGAGTGAGCAGGCGGGGAATTCGGTTTTGGGTCCCGTCCGAATGACGGCACCTCTGGCAGTGCGGCGCTCCCTCAGTGCTGCACGGGGAGCGTCAGCCTAGAATTCGTGCTCAGGCCCCAGGGGGGGGGGTCCTCGAACCGTCAGCCTGCAGGCTCAAGAGGGAACACTGAGTCACGGCAGACATCTACAGGGTGTGGGCAGGATTAGGTCCCGGTGTGATGGCTAGTGTGATGGAAGAGCCTGCCGGTACTCATTACCAGGGCTGACATGATTGGAGGGAAGCAATGCCAGTGGACACACAGCCCAGAGAAAGATCTCCTCACCACTTCATTGTTACTCTCTATAGATTGACCAATCAAATTGCAATGCGGCATTCTCCGTTTCGGAGTTATTCCCGATTGGATTTTCCAGACTGTAGTGAATAATAACCATAAATCAGGAGGTCACAATCTCACCCTGGACCTCCTCCCCTTTGACCTTTCAACAGTTGTCGGAAGCCAACAAAAAGGGACACTGTCACTTTCAGGTAAAGTCAAATTAAAATCACACATATAATTGGCTGTATATTTATATAATATATTAAAAAAAAAAAAATCTTACGTTGGCGTGCACTTCCTGTCAGCCGTTTCCATTATTAATCCCTATGGCCATCTTTATAATGGGAATGATCCATGTAAACACGTCACGCTGTAATTACACCTTCCTACCAGTGGTGGCCCCGCAGCGCCACTACTGGCCAGAGGGTGTAGCTGCCGAGTGGCCGCCTGACATTGGGCAGGTCCCATTATAAATGTGGACGTATAAATGTATAATGGATATATAAAAAATATGAACTGTACATAAAACGGGGAGGGGAGAGAGTTACGTCTACACACCCAGGTCGTATTAACCTCTGCCCCCTTTTTAACCTGAAGACGGTTTCGACCTCTCCCTGTGCAACGCCATAAGAGATCGGCTAAACATTCTAAAATGAATTGTCGCGTTAAGTTCCTTGAGCTGAAAAGATCTGTGCAATCCTTTTCTGTTCTCTTTTTATTTTTCCCTGCGTCTTTCTTCCGCTCTCTTCTTCTTCTCTCCCTGCCCTTATTCTAGAAAAATACAAATCGGGACAAGTTCATTTGCCGACGCCGTGGCGGCCGGGTGCCACCTTCAGGGGGAGCCGCTGGTGGAGGGCTCGGCGGAGGTGGGGCCCTTGACGGAGGTAGGACTGGAGGTGCTCTGTGAGCCAGAGGTGCTGCTGCTGGGCCCTGCGATCACGTGCACAGCTGGTCTCTGGGCGAACAGCACTCCTGTGCAGGGGACAAAGATAAAGGTTTGCTCTTTTTGTTAAATTTGGGATTGTCCGCTTTAAACCGCAAGGGAAAACAACAGATTCCGAGCAAAATAAACTAAGAGAAAACCTGCATTGACGTAGCGCCTTTCGCAGCCCCAAGATGTCCCAAAGCCTTTTCCAGCTAATGCCGTTCGTCGCTGTTTTAACTTAAATGGCACCCAACGAGGTCCCACAGGCAGAAATAACCACCAGGTAAACCTGTTTGGACACAGACGATACCTTCCCCCATGCCCCCCCCCCCCCCCCGCTCTGTGTGGTGTCCTACATCTATCAGGTGTGATCATCTCCTCTGCAAGGCGGCCCCTCCGACAAGTGCGGCACTCCCTCCGCGCTGCACTGGGAGCGCCGTCTTCGATTAGTTGCTCTGGCCTCTGGGGTGTGTGACATGAACCCACGGCCACCGGACTCGAGAGGCGAGAGAGCTACCCACCGAGATGTGGGCTGCGCAATTCCCCACACACCCGTGCACCCGGCCCAGCCCTTGGGAATTCCGCGCCAGGCTTTGTTAATCTGGCGACAAACAAATTCAACCAACTGAGTCAAGGGGGAGTTGGGGCCCGAGAACGCTTCCTCCCGGGGCAGAAACCAATAAACGTTAGCAAGCCGGCGGTATTGCAATCAGGATCAAAGAGGTTTACAGTCGGTGATTTTTTTTCCCCAGGGCTCAGGGCGAGCCAGTGAGGAGAACCAGCGAGGAGAACCAGCGAAGAGAGCCAGTGAGGAGAACCAGCGAGGAGAGCCAGCGAGGAGAGCCAGCGAGGAGAACCAGCGAGGAGAGCCAGGGAGGGCAGCCAGGGAGGGCAGCCAGTGAGCAGAGCCAGTGAGCAGAGCTAGTGAGGGCAGCCAGGGAGGGCAGCCAGTGAGCAGAGCCAGTGAGGAGAACCAGCGAGGAGAGCCAGTGAGGGCAGCCAGGGAGGGCAGCCAGTGAGGGCAGCCAGTGAGGGCAGCCAGTGAGCAAAGCCAGTGAGGGCAGCCAGTGAGGGCAGCCAGTGAGCAGAGCCAGTGAGCAGAGCCAGTGAGGGCAGCCAGTGAGGGCAGCCAGTGAGGGCAGCCAGTGAGGGCAGCCAGTGAGGGCAGCCAGTGAGGGCAGCCAGTGAGGGCAGCCAGTGAGGGCAGCCAGTGAGGGCAGCCAGTGAGGAGAACCAGTGAGGAGAACCAGTGAGGAGAACCAGTGAGGGCAGCCAGTGAGGCAGCCAGCGTAGGGCAATGACCAACACGGGATTGCCATGGTCAGAACCCCTGGCACTGACGGATAAAGGAAGCGACGTTGCAGCTTTGTACAATCACGGACTGGCCAGCACCCTCTCACTTCGTGTCGCCATCCCACTTCGGATGTAAAAAAATAAAAATCACATTTTTAAAAATCGGTTCCGATACCCCTGATGGTTTTCTGAACCTCTACTGCCTCAACGTTTTTAAAAATTAAAAGCAGCATTGCCCATTTGAAAGGCCTGAAGCTGGAGGGCCTCAATGCAGCCCGAGGAATTAAAAGCCCAACAGAATTTTGTGAGGGCAGAGTGTGCACAGGGGGAAACCCAGCGGGGGGCTTGTGCGTGGGGTCTAGCACAACCGTTGGTCCACTCCCACGTCCCAAATATAAATATGGACAGATTATCTAGGTCCGAGGAGGTCGGGTCCTGCCAAAGATTGATGCCAGATATAAAACATGTCTACAATAAACTTTCTGACAATGCACTTTAGAATTGTAAACACCATAAACAGGAGAGTTTCGTTCAGAACTCCGAATTCAGCAGACCCGTACACCTCGTCAAGCTTGTCCCTTCTTAGGCATTGAAGCTAGTGCACCTGCTTAATCACCGCTGACCGTTGAACTGAACCCTATGGATTCAGGGGAGTTTGCACCTTACCTGTATAGAGGGTGCCATTAATCTCAATGGACATATTAATGCTGCTGATGCCGTTCGTCGACAAGTTCAGTGCAAGCTCCTGTCGATCGTCTGGGGGAGAACAAAACGTGGAGGGAGGGAGAAAGCAGAGACACAAGAAATTAGCAGACATGTTTCAGCCATTATGGAAGGGCAAACACCCGCTAATGTTTACTTCAAGTGTAACTAGTGTAAAGGTAAAGTGATCAATTGTACAGGAACTGTACTCTATCCTTTCCAATGTGCGCAACTTTCACGACTCAATAAACATAGAAGACCTTCCAGTAAAATAGTGCCAGTTGTCAAGAAATCCAGGCACGGCGAGATGGAGCACCACCTGAAACCTTCACTCCCTCCACCCATGACGCACAGTGGCAGCCGTGTATTCTGTCTACACTGCAGCAACTCACCAACTCACCTTCCAAACCCTTGGCCTCGACCATCTAGGAGGACAAGGGCAGCAGCTGCATGGGAACAGCACCACCTGGAGGTTCCCCTCCGCGGTGCAGACCATCCCGGCTTGGAACGATATCAGCCGCTCCTTCACCGTCGCTGGGTCAAAACCCTGGAACTCCCTCCCTGACAGCACGGTGGGGGGACCTACACCACATGGACAGCAGCGGTTCAAGAAGGCAGCTTACCGCCACCTTCTCAAGGGGCAATTAGGGATAGGCGCCAAATGTTGGTCTGCCTCAGATCCCGCGAACAAATACAACAAACATTCAGAGTGAAGGTTCCCCAACTCCCTCCCAGATTTAGCACAGGGCTAAATCGCTGGCTTTGAAAGCAGGCCAAGGCAGGCCAGCAGCACAGTTCGATTCCCGTAACAGCCTCCCCGAACAGGCGCCGGAATGTGGCGACTAGGGGCTTTTCACAGTAACTTCATTTGAAGCCTACTTGTGACAATAAGCGATTTTCACTTTCACATTAGTGTCCCAACCTCAGAAACCTGTCCATAATGTACCAACGGAAGAGTGGAGTTACCATCCACACACTAAACATTCCATATCTAAAATCGGGCTTTAACAGGCGCAGCTTTAGATAATGCGCATAAAATCACAGCTATTTATGGGTGAAGGACACCTCAGCCATTCAATGGGTTAATCGACTACAACAGGCATTATAGCTGAGCTTGGTCCTCTTCTCTCTCTCACACACACACGCACACACACACACACACACACACACACACACACATGGCAGGGAAGAACGGAACTGCCCCATCGCCTGCCTAGTCTCACTCAGCACAGAGCAGGGATTGGAACTTGAATCTTTCATTGGCCTTGGTTCAGCTTACTTCCAGCATGGAATGGGGTGGCACAGTAGCACAGTGGGTAGCCCTGTTGCTTCACAGCGCCAGGGACCCGGGTTCGATTCCCGGCTCGGGTCACTGGTTGTGCGGAGCCTGCACGTTCTCCCCGTGTCTGCGTGGGTTTCCTCCGGGGGCTCCGGTTTCCTCCCACAAGTCCCGAAAGACGTGCTTGTTCGGTGAATTGGACATTCTGAATTCTCCCTCTGTGTACCCGAACTGGCGCCGGAATGTGGCGACGAGGGGATTTTCACAGTAAATTCATTGCAGTGTCAATGTAAGCCTACTTGTGACAATAAAGATTATTATTATTAGCGTCCTCAGCAAGTGGACCAGCTGTGAGCAAAGACCGCTGTTCGAAATTGTGCAATGGTGTCCAGCAGATGAAAAATAACATCGAGTAAGCCTCTCCATTGGCAAAGAGCCCTCTGAGTGAGTCACAGCTAATGATTCGGATGGTCCATAAATGAGATTTTTTTCATTGGCTATCCACAGGATGGCGCCAAACCCTCACTCCAGCCGCAGCAACTCAAAGTTGTCACCATTCAATCGGAGTTGGGTCAGAATGGCGCCTGCCTCTCTCTGCCGCTAAAAAGGCAGCACCACAACAACAACTTAAAACGTCATGGGGCGCTTCACAGGACCGGCCGTCAGACAGAAATCTGACCCCCTGGGCCACGTGGGGAGATGCACGGAGAGCTCAAATTTCCAGATGAAGAGGGAGGCTGTGAGAGGAGGAGGGGGTTGAAGGCACTGAGGGAGGGCATTCCAAAGCCCCAGGCCGAGACCCACGGCAGAGCAATGAGAATCAAGTTTGCTGCAGGGGATCGATTGAATAGTATAATAATCTTTATTAGTGTCACAAGTAGGCTTACATTAACACTGCATTGAAGTGACTGTGGAAATCGCCTCGTCGCCACATTCCGGCGCCTGTTCGGGTACACTGAGGGAGAATTCAGAATGTCCAATTCACCGAACAAGCACGTCTTTCGGGATTTAGCTGGCTTATAATACCGAACAAGGCCAGCAGCGCAGGTTCAATTCCCGTACCAGCCTCCCCGAACAGGAGCCAGAATGTGGCGACTAGGGGCTTTTCACAGTAACTTCATTGAAGCCGACTTGTGACAATAATCGATTATTATTATTACTTGGAGGAGGAAACCGGAGCCCCCGGAGGAAACCCACGCAGACACGGGGAGAACGTGCAGACTCCCCACAGGCAGCGACCCAAGCCGGGAATCGAACCTGGGACCCCGGAGCTGTGCTACCATTGCGCCCATTATATTTCCGATTTATGAGGGCAGCACGGCGGCGCAGTGGTTAGCACCTCACGGCTCCGAGGTCCTAGGTTCGATCCTGGCTCTGGGTCACTGTCCGCGTGAAGGGTGCCGGGTCCAACTTAACGCAACTCTCTGAGTCAGTTGGGTGCTTATCAAACAATCTCACAGCTTCGTACCCTTTGGGTTCCGAGCTATTTTTTCTTTTCGTTTGCCTTCCAAATGACTCTTTAGCTGGATTCAAATTCTCAAACCGCTGTGGTGAGTCAAACAGATCTTTCCCGAGATTATTAGCCCCTGGAGCTAGACTCCAGTGACATAACCACGACTCGCACACACACTGCTTGCTTGCTTGAGGCGATATTTCTACGAGAGGGAACGTGCGCTCTCCACACTGGAGCCAACAGAACTCCAGCCAGCAACTTTCTTGCATCTCGTTCTGGAAGCACTGGCCGAGGGCCTTCGATCCTGGCTCAGGGTCACAAACAGAGTCGCTACTTTAACTTCTGCCCCGCTCTCCACAGACGCTGCCGATCCTGCCGGGTTTTTCCCAGCAGTTCCTATTCTTATTCCAGTTCCCCGACATCCGCAGTATTTTCTTTTCATGTTATTGCAGCCTTCAATCCCTCGGTATCCAAGCGACAGGCTCCGAGAATCTACTTGCGACGTACGTGGTTGTGTCTGAATTGAATTCCGTGCTCCCTCCCCTCCCCGTGTTTCAGAGACGGCAGCGGGGGTCTTTATTTATTTCGTCAGCGACTCCTCAACCACCCCGGACATGAATGGGGACGAGTCAGCATCAGGGGGCTCGGGGACAGATGGGAAACCGTCGATACAATCTGTGGTCGCAGCACGTTGGCTGCCACCGACATCGCTGGAACAAATGGGAAGGGGAGTTGGGAGGAGAGATCAATGGGGGGGAGTAAGGGTAATTTAGCATGGCCAATCCATCCAACCTGCGCATCTTTGGACTGTGGGAGGAAACTGGAGGCTCCCGGAGGAAGCCCTCGCAGACACGGGGAGAACGTGCAGACTCCACGCAGTCACCAGAATCGAACCCGGGACGCTGGCGCTGTGAGGCAACAGTGCTAACCACCGTGCCACAACCGGCTCAGCCTGAATGGCGGAGCAGGCTCGAGGGGCCGAATGGCCAATCCTGTCCCTATTTCTTATGGGAATGACTGGAAATCTCGGTGCTCATTCAGTAGATACACGCGTCGCATTCAGTCTGACAACCTACTGCGCAGATAAAAGGTTATTAAATTACTGCTGCGCTAAAGGCAATTGAAGGGAGACCTTTCGACCTCATCCAGTAACACAGCAAGGTCACAATTGCCTCATTCGGTCAATTGCGCAACAGCAATGTCAAAAACACATTACTATAGCCCCTTTATACTATAGCACCTTGTTCAACCCCTTCTTGTTACCAACCAATAATTGGCCGTATTTATCGGGGGGGGGGGGGGGGGGGGGGACACAGGTTTAAGTGTGGGTGGGGCGACGACGTGGGGGAAGGATTTTTTTCCACACCTGACGATGACCTGGAGCTCGCTGCCCCTGAGGGCTGTGGAAGAGGAGGCGATCAAAAGGGGAATTTGATGGGCACTAGAGGGGCAACAAACGTGTAGGGTTACAGGGATGAAGCGGGGGTATGGGATTGACTGGATTGCTGTACAGGAGGGAGCCAGCACACACTCGATGGGCCCATCGGCCTCCTGTACCTATGGCTCAATGGCCTGAATGCCTAAACCCGTCAGTGAGGCCTTCGAAGGCAAGTTAAAGACCGGTTTCGCTGGAGCGCACCCACGTTTAATACTGCCAATTACCCCCCCCCCCCCACAAACAAAGCATTTCATGGGACTATTATGAAACAAAATTTGACAGCGAACCAGATAAGAGATATTAGGACACGTAGATTTTAAGACAAATCGTAAGAGGAGAAGAGTGAGGTTAAGGGAGGGGAATCACGGATTTAGATCCAGGCATTTGAAGGCACGACCGCCAATGGCGGAGCGATTAAAATCGAGGTTGGGGAAGGGACCGGAATTAGAGGGTTGGTGGGCGCGAGCAGATTACCGAGATGGGCAGAGCGGGGGGTGGGGTTGGGGTGAAAATCAGGGCTGTGGAAGGATATGGACACAGCTACAAGTGGTCCCATTCACTGGGTTGAAGCTCCTCCTCTGGGTCCTGCCCTCCTCTTCCACCACCCACGCCCTCTCCCCAGCCACCCTCCCTTCCCGGCTGACCTTGGGTGCCCAGCCGATACCCTTCTACTGCCAACACCGTCTGAATCCCCGGCTGGAACGTTATCTCCCCCCGCTCCCAGACAGCTGAAGGGTCAGGAAGCCCCCGGTGACTCCACAGAGCCAAACAAGATTTGGATTTAAAACTTACCACGGTCACCGGCCGCCTCCATTCCACCCAGCAACAGGCTCCGCGACAGAGCTGCGAGCCCTTTGACAGCGTGGGGGACACTGAATAACCGTCTGCTTTTATCCACTTTCTGCTGCATCATCTAGCTAACCGTCGCTGAGATTACATCAAAATGTTATCAAAATCGGCCCAATCCCACCGGCCTAAATTCCGCCTGTTAATGAAGATTACTTTTCCTTTCCCTTCAATTTCCTGTGGCCAGGCCTCAAAGCGTCTGTTCACACAAAGCTTCACCGGTAATCCCGACTTGGGACCCCTCTGTTAACCCAGTTACTCTGTGCTGGGGTTCCACTAACCCTCCCTCCATTTCCTGCAACCTTTCATTTCCCATTCTCGCTCTGCTCGGTTCCTGTCTCAGTTTCACATTCACGCTCTCTCTGCATCCATCTCCATATCTTCATTCCTTATCTCACACCTTCCATTATTCGTACCTTTCTCTGTCCCATACATGTTTAATGCTTCTGCATGCCTTTCGCAGTCTTCCTCGCCTGCTTTATCTCTCCCCCGTACGGTGTGTCTCGCAATGTCTCCCCTGCTTGTTCTGTTTCCCAATGTCTCTCTCCCTCCTCTTCCCAATGTCTCCCTCTCAATGACGCTTCACCTTTTTCTCCAGTTTGCTGTCTTGCTCATCCCTTTGATATTTGTCCATCTCACCCAATGTCCCTCTCTCTACCTCTCTCAAGGTCTCACTCTCAAGGTGCCTCTCCCCATCTCGCGCTCTCTCTCCCCATCTCACACGCTCTCTCCCCTGTCCCAGTCTCTCTCCCCTCTCCCCATCTCTCTCGCCCTCCCCTGTCTCTCTACACTCTCCCTGTCTCTCTACCCTCTCCCCGTCTCTCTCCCCTCTCCCCGTCTCTCTCGCCCTCCCCCATCTCTCTACCCTCTCCCCGTCTCTCTCCCTGCTCCCCGTCTCTCTCCCCGCTCCCCGTCTCTCTCCCCGCTCCCCGTCTCTCTCC
This sequence comes from Scyliorhinus torazame, assembly GCF_047496885.1. NCBI lineage: Eukaryota > Metazoa > Chordata > Chondrichthyes > Carcharhiniformes > Scyliorhinidae > Scyliorhinus > Scyliorhinus torazame. Next base: position 13,520,603 of record NC_092736.1, read on the forward strand.
CCGCTCCCCGTCTCTCTCCCCGCTCCCCGTCTCTCTCCCCGCTCCCCGTCTCTCTCCCCGCTCCCCGTCTCTCTCCCCGCTCCCCGTCTCTCTCCCCGCTCCCCGTCTCTCTCCCCGCTCCCCCATCACTCTCCCCGCTCCCCGTCTCTCTCCCCTCCTCTCTCCCCGTCTCTCTCCCCGCTCCCCGTCTCTCTCCCCGCTCCCCGTCTCTCTCCCCGCTCCCCGTCTCTCTCCCCGCTCCCCGTCTCTCTCCCCGCTCCCCGTCTCTCTCCCCGCTCCCCGTATCTCTCCCCGCTCCCCGTATCTCTCCCCGCTCCCGGTAACTCTTCCCGCATCTCTCCCCGCTCCCTGTCTCTCTCCCCGCTCCCCGCTGCCCGTCTCTCTCCCCGCTCCCCGCATTTCTCCCCGCTCCCCGCATCTCTCCCCTCCCACCGTCTCTCTCCCCTCTCCCAGTCTCTCTCCCCGTCTCTCTCCTCATTCTGTTTACGGGACAGTTTTACAAATTTAAACGTCGAATTTACTATTCCAAAATTGCAAATCAGCAAATAATATAAAATATTATGATTTAATTTCTTCTTTTTAAAATTAAAAAAAAAATAATCTTTGCGGGATGTGGGCCTGGCTGGTTAGGCCCACCCCAAATTGCCCTTCAGAAGGTGGTGGTGAGCTGCCTTCTTGAACCGCTGCAGTCCTTGAGGTGTAGGTACACCCCCTGTGCTGTTAGGGAGGGAGTTCCAGGATGTTGCCGCAGCGACTGAAGGAACGGCCGATATATTTCCAAATCGGGGTGGTGAGTGACTCTGAGGGGAACCTCCAGGTGGTGGGGTTCCCAGGTATCTGCTGCTCTTGTCCTGCTAGATGGTCGCGGTCGTGGGTTTGCAAGGTGCTGTCTGAGGAACCTTGGAGAGTTGCTGCAGTGCATCTTGTAGACGGTACACACGGCTGCCACTGTTCGTCGGTGGTGGAGGGAGTGAATGTATGAGGAAGGGGTGCCAATCAAGCGGGGCTGCTTTGCCCCGGATGGTATCGAGCTTCCCGAGTGTTGTTGGAGCTGCACTCACCCAGGCAAGTGGAGAGTATTCCATCACACTCCTGATTGGGGAGTCAGGCGAGTTACTCATTGCAGGAATCCCAGCTTCTGACCTGGTCTGGTAGCCACAGTATTTATACGGCTGGGTCCAGTTCAGTTTCTGATCAATGGTAACCCCCAGGATGTTGATAGTGGACGATTCAGCGATGGTAATGCCATTGAATGCCAGGGGGCGATAGCTTAATTCTCTCTTGCAGGAGATGTCCATTGTTTGGCACTTGTGTGGCATGAATGTAACTTGACACTTGTCAGCCCGAGCCTGGATATTGTCCAGGTCTTGCTGCATTTGGACATGGACTGCTTCAGTGTCCGAGGAGTTGTGAATGATCCCAATCATTGTGCAGTCATCCGCGAACATCCTCACTTCTGACCTTATGCTGGAAGGGAGGTCACTGATGAAGCAGCTGAAGATGGTTGGGCCGAGGACACTACCCTGAGGAACTCCTGCAGTGATGTTCCAGGACTTAGAAAACAGACCTCCAACCACCACAAGCATTTTCCTTTGTGCCGGGTGCAAACTCCACACGGACAGTGACCCAGAGTAGGGATCGAACCTGGAACCTCGGCGCCATGAGGCAGCAATGCTATCCACTGCGCCACCATGCTGCCCCCTTTTGTGCCAGGTATTACTCCAACCAGTGGAGAGTTTTCCCTGATTCCCATCGAGTCCAGTTTTGCCAGGGCTCCTTGATGCCAAACTCGGTCAAATGCTGCCTTGATGTCCAGGGCAGTCACTCTCCCCTCAGCTCTGGAGTTCAGTTCTCTTGTCCATGTTTGAACCAAGGCTGGAACAGCTTGGCTAGCGGTGTAGTAGGTTCTGGAGCCCAGGTCTTCAGGACTATTGCCGGAATATCGTCAAGGCCCATAGCCTTTGCAGTATCCAGTGCCTTCAGCCATTTCTTGGATCTCACACGGGATGAATCGAATCGGCTGAAGATTGACATCTTTTACGCTGGGGACCTCCGGAGGAGACCGCGATGGATCGTCCACTCGGCACTTCTGGCTGACGATTATTGCGAGTGCTTCAGCCTTGTTTTTTGCACAGGTGTGCTGGGCTCCTCCACTGTTGAGGAATCGGGTTTCGGTAGAGCTTCCTCCTCCAGTGAGTTGATTAACTGTCCAACACCATTCAGGGCTAGATGTGGCAGGACTGCAGAGCCCAGATCTGATCCGTTGGTTGTCGGATCACTTAGCTTTGCCCATCACTTATTGCTCATGTTGTTTGGGATGCATGACACCTCATTTCTCGGTCTGCCTCGTTCTGCTCCTGGCATGCCCACCTGAACTCTCCATTGAACCAGGGCTGGTCCCCTGGTTTGGTGGTAATGGTGGATGTTGGTAGTGGGGGATTCAGTGATGGTAATGCCATTGAATGTCAAAGGGCAATTGTTTGATTCTCTCTTATTGGAGATGGTCATTGCCTGGGCCATGAGATTACAGATTGGGGTTGGATACAATTCTGCTGCTGCTGATGGCTCCAGTGCATCATGGATACCCAGTTTTGAGTTGCTGGATCTGTTGTGAATGCAGAACAATGGTTGTGCCACATAACACGAGGGACGGTATCCTCAATGTGAAGATGGGACTTCGTCTCCACAAGGACTGCGCGGTGATCACTCTTCCCGATACTATGGCGGACAGATACACCTGCGGCAGGATGGTTGGTGAGGATGAGGTCGAGTATGTTTTTCCCTCTTGTTGGTTCCCATTTGGTGGTTCCCTGATCACCTGTCGCAGACCCAGTTGATGTCCTTTAGGTCAGTAGTGGTACCGTACTCATTCTGTGCCCTTGCCACCCTCAGTGCTTTCTCATGGTGTTCAACATCGAGGAGCATTGATTCGCCAACTGAGGGTGGACCGTACATGGTGATCAAATTTCCTCGCCCATATTTGACCGCGGGGTCCTGAGTCGATGTTGAGGACATCCGGTTTCTTTCCTTTTCATTGATTTTGTAGCGGATTGGTACAATTGAGTGGCTTGCTCGGCAATTTCAGAGTCAACCTGTGGGTCCGGAGACACATGTAGGCCAGACTAGGTGAGGATGGCAGATTTCCTTCTCTATAGGACAATGTTTAATGGTCCTCCTTAGACCTTTGAATTCCAGATATTTATTGGATTTAGTTTCCACCGCCTGCCATGGTGGGATTCGAACTCTGGATCACCAGTCCAGTGACAATACCACAATGCCACCACCTCCCCCTGAATCCAGCCCACTCTATCGGAATGATTATTGATCGTGTAAATTGATCATAAAATCATCTCGTGACTGTGGCAGAACACATGGTATTTATTACATCAAGTGAGTCATATTACACATTAGAATCTTCATTTCTTATGGTACAGATCTTGTGAGAAGTTTAGTACAATCAGTGTCAGAATATTCTCCTTTCCCCATGTAAAATCTCGCTGTAATTATAAATACACAATTTATATTTGGGGCAGCACGGTAGCATTGTGGATAGCACAATTGCTTCACAGCTCCAGGGTCCCAGGTTCGATTCCGGCCTGGGTCCCTGTCGGTGCGGAGTCTGCACATCCTCCCCGTGTGTGCGTGGGTTTCCTCCGGGTGCTCCGGTTTCCTCCCACAGTCAAAGATGTGCAGGTTAGGTGGACTGGCCATGCTAAGTTGCCCTTAGTGTCCAAAATTGCCCTTAGTGTTGGGTGGGGTTGCTGGGTTGTGGGGATAGGGTGGAGGTGTTGACCTTGAGTAGGGTGCTCTTTCCAAGAGCCGGTGCAGACTCGATGGGTCGAATGGCCTCCTTCTGCGCTGTAAATTCTATGAAAATCGTACCGATGCACACTGTTCATTTTCAAGAGTTAGAGGGGGTGAGGGGAGAGGGTGGGGCGGGCGCATGGTGGGGCGTTCACCTAGAACATTGAATACTCTGGCACAGGGCTTGCAGACACAGACACACACAACACCCCACACATACCCCACCACCCACCCCACACCTAACCACAACACCCAAATACCCGACACACCCCCCCCCAAACACAACACCCCACACACACCCAAATACCCCACCACCTACCCCGCACCCAAACACCCGACACCCCCCCCAAACAAACACCCAAACACTCCCCCCCCACACACACACACACACACAAACAACCCCCCCCCACACACAACAAACACCCCATACACCCAAATACATCACCGCCCACCCCAAACCCACACCCAAACATCCCACACACACATACCCACACACACACCCAAACACCCCACACACACACACCCAAACAAACACCCCACACACATGCAAATGTCCAAGAGTTATCCCCCATCCCTAACTAAGCTTGAACTGAATGCCTCGCTCGGCCCTTTCAGGGGGCAGTAAAGAGCCAACTGCGGGTCTGGTGTCACAGACCGGGTAAAGTCGGCAGATTTCCTGAGCAAGGGAGAGAGGATTTTACAACAATGGATGGTAGCTCCATGGTCGCCCATCTCTCAGACCTGCTTGGAATTCTAGGCCCATTAATTGATAAATGGCTGCCGCGGTGGGGTTTGAACCGGCATCTCCAAAGCATTAGCCTGGGCCTCTCGATTACTAACCCAGCGGCATCACCACTGCGCCACCCACGGGCAGGGGAGGGGAGTGCGCGCCGCCCCTCAAACCAGGCCTCACCTTTCCCATTGATTTTGATGCTCATAGGCACGTGGGTTGCCATGGCGAAGAGGTTCTGCTGCAAGGCCTGCTGCATCAGGCGCTGCCGCCCCTCGGCGAATCTGGCCATCCTCTTCTCGGCGGGCTCCCCGCTCTCCAACTTCTCCCTCAGCTGCTCCAATGTGATGGCCTGGGCAGCGGAATGGTGGCCCCCCTGGGCCAACGGGATGTGGATTCGGCTTGGCGTCAAAGAGCAGGCGTCCTCTGAAGAAGGAGAAAGGGGGAAAAAAAAATGCCGCACAGGCAGAGTCAGGGCCCAGGATAAATGGACAATCCACCATTAATCACACAGCAGCATTAAGTTGTCAGCCCCTCATTAACGGGCGACACCTTTGCATCTGCCACCTCTCGCCTGCCAAGAGATTCAAAGCGGTTAAGGAGAAACAATTGAGGAATGAATGGAGAACCAGAGGGCGCTCGTGAGTAGGTGCTCTCTCGAAGGGCCGAATGGCCTCCTTCTGCGCTGTAAATACATAAATTCGCAGATGATTGGCAGGCGAAGTAATGACGACCAGAAGAAATGCTTTCCCACACAGCGAGTGGTTAGGATCTGTAACGCACTGTCTGAGAGCGTGGAGGGGGCCGATTCGATTGTGCCTTTCAAAAGAGAACTGGATCGATATCTGAAGAGGAAAGAAATTGCGAGGCTACGGGGCGAAGGCCCGGGGAGTGGAACGAGATGAGTTGCTCTCACAAAGAGCCAGCATGGAAAGACAGACCGAATGGCCTTCTTCTGTGCTGCGACCCTCCGACCATACCATTCGATGATATTAAGGCAAACAAATAGGGTGCAATGGGAGAATTTAAAAAAAAAAAAAATGTCTAGTACGTAGGTATCGCTGGCTAGGCCCAGCATTTCATGTCCATCCCTAAATGCCCTTGAGAAGGTGGTGGTGATCCGCCTTCTCCAGCTGCTGCAGTCCCTGAGTTACAGGTACACCCACAGTGCTCTTAGGGAGGGGGGGGTTCCAGGATTTTGACCCAGCGATAGTAAAGGAACGGCGATACATTTCAAAGTCAAGATGGTAGGTGACTTGGAGGGGAGCCTCCAGATGGTGGGGTTCCCGTGCGTCTGCTCCCCTTGTCCCTCTAGACAGTAACGGTTATCGATTTGGAAGGTGGATTTCACCAATTTTCCTGGCTCGGGATTCTAGGATCAGGGGGCAGAGTTTAAAATGAGAGCCAGGCCCTTTTCGAGTGAAATTAGGAGACATTCTTCATCCATCGGATGAGGGAAATTCGGAACGCTCCTTCCCCGAAATGGCAATTGATGCCAGATCAATTGTTAATTTTTAAAACATGGGGTTGACAAGAATTTTTGGTAGCCAAAGGTATTTAGGGATATGGGGCCAAGATGGGCTTGTGGAGTTAGGTCACAGATCAGCTCCCACGGGCTGGTTTAGCACACTGGGCTAAATAGCTGGCTTTTAAAGCAGACCAAGGCAGGCCAGCAGCACGGTTCAATTCCCGTCCCAGCCTCCCTGAACAGGCGCCGGAATGTGGTGACTAGGGGCTTTTCACAGTAACTTCATTTGAAGCCTACTTGTGACAATAAGCGATTTTCATTGCTTTTTCAGCTGCGTTCTCACTGCATGGTGGGACAGGCTTGAGGGGTTGAGTGGCCAACTCCTGTTTCTGTAAATCAGGAAGTCGGGGTTCTAGTCTAGTCTAGTTCTATGGGAAACATTTAGCTCAGTGGGCTAGACAGCTGGTATGTGATGCAGAACAAGGCCAGCAGCGTGGGTTCAATCCCCGCACCAGCTTACCCGAACAGGGGCCGGAATGTGGCGACTAGGGGCTTTTCACAGTAACTTCATACTTGTGACAATAAAAGCTTATTATTATTAGTCCCATTCCAGAGCTTTGCATCCATATCCAGGCTGGCACTCCCAGTGCCGTACCGAGGGAGTGCTTTACTGCCGGAAGGTCCATCTTCCGGATAACTTTCTTTTTGAAGAATAAGGAAACTGAGCTCTCCTGATCAATGTTTACATGTGAACATCAATAAAATGGACATCAATGCTGATTGTGGGATCTTGCTGTGCGTACAGTAGCCACTGATGTTTCTCGATAACAATGACTACACTTCACACTGAATTCATTGCCCAATCGTGGCTGCGTGGGTTTCCTCCGGGTGCTCCGGTTTCCTCCCACAAGTCCCGAAAGACGTGATTGTAAGGCAAATTTAAAATTCTAAGTTCTCCCTCAGTGTACCCGAACAGGTGCTGGAGCGTGGCGACTAGGGGGGGATTTTCACAGTAACTTCATTGCAGTGTTAATGTAAGCCTACTTGTGACACAAATAAAGATTAACATTATGATGCCATGTGAATGCAAGTTCACGCAATTCGATGACATCCAATCCCATCCCTTGAACTAACACAAAGACTTGCATTTATATAGCAATTGCACAACTTAATTTCGAAGGTGCCATACAGTCAAATCAGAACCCCTTTCTAGGATAGCGGAGACTGAGCAGGATTGGGAATTGTTGTCCTACTCCAGAGAGTCTGTTGGTGAAGGACAGAACTGGAGGCAATCTTTGCATGTCTATTTGGTTGCAGAGTTACACATTACATGCATGCACCTCCTAACCTCAATATGCAGAGTTTCATTCTGTATCTATACAAGATAGGGACAGCGGAGCAGGTGTTGGCCATTTGGTCCATCGAGCCTGCTCTGCCATTCCAATGGATCATGGCTGATCATCTCCCTCTCCACCATTTTTCCTTACTATCCCCAAATCGCTTAATGTCATTAGAACATAGAACTTACAGTGCAGAAGGAGGCCATTCGGCCCATCGAGTCTGCACCGAACCAGTTAGGTCCTATCCTCGTAACCCAATAACCTCACCTAACCTTTATGGTCACTCAGGGAAATTTATCACGGCCAGTCCACCGAACCTGCACGTCTTTGGACTGTGGGAGGAAACCGGAGCACCCGGAGGAAACCCACGCACACACGGGGAGAACGTGCAGACTCCGCACAGACAGTGACCCAAGCCGGGAATTGAACCTGGGACCCTGGCGCTGTGAAGCCACATTGCTAATCACTTGTACTACCGTGCTGCCCTAAGTTAGTACCCACAAATCTGTTTACAGAGGCCTCATGACGACCTAGTTATCCCCCACCACTTACATACAATTAAAACAGAATTAGCAATCACGGCCAAGGCTAGTGGCAGTAGCTCAACTACTGCTTAATCCGAACTCAGTCAGGAACAGGGATTGAAGGTGGGGCATTCAGAGCTGTTCTCCCAAGGACAGTTAAGGCCACGAGGAGATTCAATGGAGTTTCTCAAAGTCATGAAAGATTTGGGTGGAATAAATGAAAGGGGTGCAGTGGTTAGCACTGCTGCCTGACAGTGCCAGAGACCTGGGTTCGATTCTTGCCTCGGGTGACTGTGTGGAGTTTGCACTTTCTCCCTGTGTCTGCAGGCGGTTTTCTCCGGGTGCTCCGGGTTTCTCCCATAGTCCAAAGATGAGCAGGTTTGGTGGATTGGCCACGCTAAATTGCCCCTTAATGCCCAAAGATGTGATTAGGTGGGGTTACGGGGATTGGGCGGGGCAATGAGCCACGGTAGGGTGCTCTTTCAGCGGGTCGGTGCAGACTCGATGGGCTGAATGGCCTCCTTCTACACTGCAGGAATTCTATGGGAAACGTTGGTAAAAGCAATACACAAACAAAAAATGTATTGGAAAAGGCGAGAGCCATATTGGGTCTCTGCTTTAAGGTGATTGGCTAGAGAACTAACTTCTACTGCAGCGAGTTTTCACAGTAACTTCATTGCAGTGTTACTGCTAGCCTACTTGTGACACTAATAAAGATTATTATTGGTCATGATCTAGAACCCGCTTTTAGAATTAGAACATTACAGCGCAGTTACAGGCCCTTCGGCCCTCAATGTTGCGCCGACCTGTGAAACCACTCTAAAGCCCATCTACATTATAGGAAGGATGTGGAAGCATTGGAAAGGATGCAGAGGAGATTTACCAGGATGTTGTCTGGTATGGAGGGAAGATCTGATGAGGAAAGGCTTGAGGCTGTTTTCGTTAAAGAGAAGAAGGTTAAGAGGTGACTTAATTGAGGCATACAAGATGATCAGAGGATTGGATAGGGTGGACAGTGAGAGCCTTTTTCCTCGGATGGTGATGTCTAGCACGAGGGGACACAGCTTTAAATTGAGGGGAGATAGATATAGGACAGATGTCAGAGGTAGGTTCTTTAAAGAAATAAATAAATAAATAAATAAATAATCGCTTATTGTCACAAGTAGGCTTCAATGAAGTTACTGTGAAAAGCCCCTAGTCGCCACATTCGCCTGTTCGGGGAGGCCGGAACGGGAATTGAACCCGCGCTGCTGGCCTTGTTCTGCATTACAAGCCAGCTGTTTAGCCCACCATGCTAAACCAGCCCAATTTTTACTCACTTTACTCAATTTGATCAAAATAGATTCCATACTAGCTTCCAAAAAGCGACTTGGATAAATACTTGAAGGAGCAAAATCTGCGGGAATACGGGAAAAGAGCGTTGGGAGTAGGATTTGCTGGATTACTCTTCAAAATAACCAGTACAAACTCGATGGACCAAATGGCTTCCTCCTGCGCTCCACCGTTTTCATGAACAGGCTTAATGGGCCCATCCGCTCTGTCACGGACATTTATCTCGCCTGTAACCAGGGTGAAAAGGGCATTGATCAGATAAAAAAGGTTCTAAAAGAACGGAAGATAAATAGGAAACAAAAGGGGGGATTAAGGGGATTATGAGAAAGATCAAAGGGAACTACAGCTGTAACTGATCTGCAAAAGCTTGCGAAACCCACTCGGACCAGATATGGAAACGCTGCTGGCAGCTGAAATACTGAGTGGCTAGCAACCAAGGCAGAGGAATGAGCTGAGGGGAATTCGAACCTCCCCTGTCGCGTGGAAAATTATGCGGGTTCGCTGGATTTATGCTCTGTCGGTGTCCGCAGTACCCGGCACTTTGAGAAAGCATCGTGAAGAGCTGGTGGGAAATGGGCAGGAGGTGGACCACGGGATCCCTGCACAGCTGTGCAGCCATCAGACAATCAGGCTCCTCAACAGTTGTACACAGTCCACCCCTGGCCAACCCGTTCTATTCTCTGCATCGTGCAATCCACTAAAGACTCATTTTAGGGCTACTAAAACCATTAAACCCCCCCCACACACTCTCCCTCGCACTCCCCCGACCCACGTCACAGGGTTCAGTATACTTGGATTGCTCCAGTCTGATTGGCTCATATTCACCTGGAATCCTCCAGTCTGATTGGCTCATTTCCCCAGGAATCCTCCAGTCTAATTGGCTCATTTTCACCTGGAATCCTCCAGCCTGATTGGCTCATATTCATCTGGAATCCTCCAGTCTGATTGGCTCATTTTCCCCTGGAATCCTCCAGTCTAATTGGCTCATTTTCACCTGGACTCCTCCAGTATGATTGGCTCATTTCCCCTGGAATCCTCCAGTCTAATTGGCTCATTTGCACCTGGAATCCTCCAGCCTGATTGGCTCATTTTCATCTGGGGTCCTCCAGTCTGAGTGGCTCATTTTCACCTGGAATCCTCCAGTCTCGTTGGCTCATCTCCAACTGGAATCCTCCAGTCTGATTGGCTCATTTTCATCTGGGAGCCTCCAGTCCGATTGGCTCATTTTCATTTGGAACATTCCAGTTTGGGTCGGCTCAGTGTCAAACAGAACACTCTAGTCTGATTGGCTCAGTCAGTAGGGCCTGGAATGCGCCAGTCCGATTGGTTCAGTGTTACCCATGACCCTCTCTTCCTCTTAATCGCCTCGATGTTATTGCACCAACCCTCACAACCGTTCATGGACAATATACCAGCACCTACGCTCAAAGCATCAATGGATACATTCCTAACATTTCCACAGAACAGGATACATTCCTTCATGCCCTTTTCCAAAAAAAAATGCACTTTATTCCGATGTAGATAACTGTTCTGAGGGCAGCAGATTTTAGTGACCCAAGACTAGAATAACACACACACAAACGGAACAGCAGACAATAATGATTGGAACTGAGTGATTGGGAATGGCTACAATGCTGCCTATCGGAGCTGGACTGTACAGGGGGAAGCTTTTGGTACTAATGTTATTCCAACAATCTGAAAGCCAGGAACTACATTCCTTATCACATCAGCTCTAAAGTCTACAATCTAGCACTGTCAACGTACTCGCCTTTCCGTTGGAGGTGATGGGTTCAGGGTCCACTCCAGAGACTGGAGCGTAATGTTCAGGGCTGTGCCAATGGAGCCATCAAGGTGCTACCGCTATTCCCGATGAGATGTCCCAGGCGGCACGATAGCAGTGGTTAGCACTGTTGCTTCACAGCGCCAGAGACCTGGGTTCGATTCCCGGCTTGGAGTCTGCACGTTCTCCCCGTGTCTTTCCTCCGGGTGCTCCGGTTTCCTCCCACAAGTCCCGAAAGATGTGCTTGTTAGGTGAATTGGACATTCTGAATTCTCTAGTCTATCCGAACAGGCGCTGGAATGTGGCGACTAGAGGCTTTTCACAGTAACTTCATTGCAGTGTTAATGTAAGCCTACTTGTGACAATAATAAAGATTATTGGATTGGATTTGTTGATTGTCATGTGTACCGAGGTACAGTGAAAAGTATTTTTCTGCGAGCAGCTCAACAGATCATTAAGTACATGGGAAGAAAAGGAAATAAAAGAAAATACATAATAGGGCAACACAAGGTATACAATGTAACTACATAACACCGGCATTGGAAGAAGCATACAGGGTGTAGTGTTAATGAGGTCAGTCCATAAGAGGGTCGTTTAGGAGTCTGGTAACAGCGGGGAAGAAGCTGTTTTTGAGTCTGTTTGTGCGTGTTCTCAGACTTCTGTATCTCCTGCCCGATGGAAGAAGTTGGAAGAGTGAGTAAGCCGGGTGGGAGGGGTCTTTGATTATGCTGCCCGCTTTCCCCAGGCAGCGGGAGGTGTAGATGGAGTCAATGGATGGGAGGCAGGTTCGTGTGATGGACTGGGCGGTGTTCACGACTCTCTGAAGTTTCTTGTGGTCCTGGGCCGAGCAGTTGCCATACCAGGCTGTGATGCAGCCCGATAGGATGCTTTCTGTGGTGCATCTGTAAAAGTTGGTAAGGGTTAATGTGGACATGCCGAATTTCCTTAGTTTCCCGAGGAAGTATAGGCGCTGTTGTGCTTTCTTGGTGGTAGCGTCGATGTGGGTGGACCAGGACAGACTTTGGAGATGTGCACCCCTAGGAATTTGAAACTGCTAACCATCTCCACCTCGGCCCCGTTGATGTTGACAGGGGTGTGTACAGTACTTTGCTTCCTGAAGTCAATGACCAGCTCTTTAGTTTTGCTGGCATTGAGGGAGATTGTTGTCGCTACACCACTCCACTAGGTTCTCTAAATCCCTCCTGTATTCTGACATTCTGTGTTCTATTATTATTATTAAACAATCTTCTTGAGTGGATATCAAAGACCGCGTGGTGTTCGATTCACAGAAGACCAAAAGAGTCCTCCCTTATTGTCCCGCCTCAACATTTATGCCTTCACCAACATCACAAAAACAGGATTCAGCTTTCTGAACTCAAATTGGCCGCTGTGTTAGAACATTACAGCGCAGTACAGGCCCTTCGGCCCTCGATGTTGCGCCGACCTGTGAAACCAATCTAAAGCCCATCTACACTCTTCCATTATGCCCTTAATGTTGGCGAGTCCACTGCTGTTGCAGGCAGGGCATTCCACGCCCTTACTACTCTCTGAGTAAAGAACCTACCTCTGACATCTGTCCTATATCTATCTCCCCTCAATTTAAAGCTATGTCCCCTTCTATCTCCCCTCAATTTAAAGCTATGTCCCCTCGTTCACCATTCAAAAGATTCTCACTGTCCACCCTATCTAATCCTCTGATCATCTTGTATGCTTCTATTAAGTCGCCTCTTAACTTTCTTCTCTCTAACGAAAACAGCCTCAAGTCCCTCAGCCTTTCCTCATAAGATCTTACCCCCCCCCCATACCAGGCAACATCCTGGTAAATCTCCTCTGCACCCTTTCCAATGCTTCCCCATCCTTCCTATAATGCGGCGACCATAACTGCACGCAATACTCCAAATCCGGCCGCACCAGAGTTTTGTACAGCTGCAACATGACCTCATGGCTCCGAAACTCAATCCCTCTACCAATAAAAGCTAACACTGTGTTCCTTATGTTACAAAAGCAACTAGACCTCAAAAAGTACTTCATTGGGCAGCACGGTGGCGCAGTGGGTTAGCCCTGCAGCCTCACGGTGCCGAGGTCCCAGGTTCGATCCCGGCTCTGGGTTACTGTCCGTGTGGAGTTTGCACATTCTCCCCGTGTTTGCGTGGGTTTCGCCCCCACAACCCAAATATGTGCAGGGTAGGTGGATTGGCCACGCTAAATTGCCCCTTTATGAATGGGATACTCTAAATGTATTTTTAAAAACGTACTTAATTGGTTGCAAAGTGCTTTGTGACATTATGAAAGGTGTTATAAATATTAAAACATGCTGCTGTGCAGAGAGACCTGGGTGTGCTAGTGCATGAGTCGCAAAAAGTTGGTTTACAGGTGCAACAGGTGATTAAGAAGGCAAATGGAATTTTGTCCTTCATTGCTATAGGGATGGAGTTTAAGACTAGGGAGGTTATGCTGCAATTGTATAAGGTGTTAGTGAGGCCACACCTGGAGTATTGTGTTCAGTTTTGGTCTCCTTACTTGAGAAAGGATGTACTGGCACTGGAGGGTGTGCAGGAGATTCACTAGGTTAATCCCAGAGCTGAGTAGACTGGGACTGTACTCGTTGGAATTTAGAAGGATGAGGGGGGATCTTATAGAAACATATAAAATTATGAAGGGAATAGATAGGATAGATGCAGGCAGGTTGTTTCCACTGGCGGGTGAAAGCAGAACTAGGGGGCATAGCCTCAAAATAAGGGGAAGTAGATTTAGGACTGAGTTTAGGAGGAATTCTTCACCCAAAGGGTTGTGAATCTATGGAATTCCTTGCCCAGTGAAGCAGTAGAGGCTCCTTCATTAAATGTTTTTAAGATAACGATAGATAGTTTTTTGAAGAATAAAGGGATTAAGGGTTATGGTGTTTGGGCCGGAAAGTGGAGCTGAGTCCACAAAAGATCAGCCATGATCTCATTGGATGCTGGAGCAGGCTCGAGGGGCCAAATGGCCTACTCCTGCTCCTAGTTCTTATGTTATATATAAATGTCTTTCTTCAATAACAGTTAACATCGAGGTGGAGGCGCAATGGAGGCATCCCTCTCCTCACCCCTGGAAATGGCGGGCGGTGGATAACGCGGCAGCAGCTGCGCCAACCCCGACTAAAACGTGGCCTCGAAGAAGCAGCTAACCAACCAATGGAAACTCAGTAAAACATCCGCTCTGCCCAAGGCTTGTAGGATCCCAACCTGGAGGGTGCTGGGCAACTTCACAGTGGCATGGCCCAACCCCAATCCTCAGCTCAATGCGAAAGGCACACGGAACAGGCATCAAAGCCCCAAATGACCAGTTCACAGCTAACTGCGAACACAAAAGATTAAAGGGAAGTTGGACTTCAATTTTGACCGTTTGACAACATACTTTCGCGGAGGTCTTATGGCGCACTGGGTAGCGTCCCTGCCTCTGAACCAGAGGCTTCTGGTCCCAGCCCAGGACTTGACGGCCATGGGAAGGTGTGTTCATAACGCAGTCAAACGGGTTGAGTGCGTCAACCTGCATAATCCTTCCAAACAGGCCAATGGATAGCAGTAAGAGCGGGAGAGACTCCTGGTCAACCCCGCTTCATTTCATAGAATTTACAGTGCAGACGGAGGCCATTCGGCCCATCGGGTCTGCACCGGCCCTTGGAAAGAGCACCCTACCCAAGGGGAACACCTCCACCCTATCCCTATAACCCAGTAACCCCACCCAACACTTTAGGGCAATTTTGGACACTAAGGGCAATTTTAGCATGGCCAATGCACCTAAACCTGCACATCTTTGGACTGTGGGAGGAAACCGGAGCACCCGGAGGAAACCCACGCACACACGGGGAGGACGTGCAGACTCCGCACAGACAGTGACCCAAGCCAGGAATCGAACCTGGGACCCTGGAGCTGTGAAGCAATTGTGCTATCCACAATGCTACCGTGATTTGGAGTGGCGCCCGCCTCAAGCTATAAGCCCTCTGCCGACAGACTAATGACCTGTTACAGGAATTACCAGCTTTGGATACAGCTGCCTTAGTGCATAACTAGGTGCGGGAAGAGAATTGGAATCTTTCTTTAAATGCAGTTATGGGATGTGGGCATAGCCGGCTGGACCCGCATTTATTGCCCACCCCTAACTATCCATTTCAGAGGGCATTTGAGAGTCAACCACATTGCTGTGGGTCTGGAGTCACATGTAGGCCAGACCGGGTAAGGACGGCAGATTTCCTTCCCTGAATAGCATGAATGAGCCAGGTGGGTTTTTACGACAATGGTTTAATGGTCATCATTAGACTTTTAATTCCAGATTTTTGTTTAATTGAATTCAAATTTCACCATCTGCCGCCTTGAACTTGGGCCCCAGATCTTGCCCTGAGTCTCTGGATTGTTAGTCAAGGACAATACGACAATGCCATCGCCTCCCCTAATTACACTTTTGTAGCATTTTTAATATCACAATTCGCTGGAGCATGAATCAGACAAAACTTATCACTGGGACGGGACCAGAGGTTTGGTAGGTTTTCTAAAAGAGTCTTAAAGGAGAAGGGAGAGGTGGAGAAACAGAGTTAAGGAGGGAAATCCAGATCTTGGGCGCCAGGCAGCTGGGGGCACAGCCACCAATGGCACAGCGATGAAATTTGCCGATGCGCAAGATGCCAGGAATGGAGGGCGTAGGGGCTGAGGATGTTGGGGAGCCAAGGCTCGCAAGAGCTGCCTTTGGATACAATCGGGCCATTGCAGGAATGATCCGAACATGGGAGGTGATCGCTCGGTCAGGAAGCCTCGCTTACCTTTTTTGATAGACAGCCCCGGAGAGAGGTGGGTACCGTTGGAGGTGGGAACATTCATAGACGACAAGTGGACCTTGGCAGGGGACAGAAGGGCGGTCGCCGAGCTCGGAGAGTAGCCAAAGAGAGCTGAGCTGTAGCTGGGTCTCCTGCCTTCCCGCCTGTTGCTGTCAATTGCCGCCTGTAGCTCGGTGGGAGAGCTGAGTGATTGCTTTTCACATTCATATGGGTAGAGGTATTTCATGTACCTGCAGATGGGACAAAGGGACACACATGACATGGCCTTCTGTGCACTGGAGTCACTTTGTAATAAATAATACAAGGTAGACCGTAAGAAATATGACCAGGAGTAGGCCATTCAGCCCTTCGAGCCTGCTCTCCCATTTCATAAGATCATGGCTGATCTGACACTCACCAAGCTTTGACAAAGAGTCATCCAGACTCGAAACGTTAGCTCCCGACTCTCCCCACAGATGCTGTCAGGCCTGCTGCGATTGTCCAGTATTTGGTAACACTCACTAAAAAAATACAGCACAGAACAGGCCCTTCGGCCCACGATGTTGTGCCGAACCTTTGTCCTAGATTAATCATAGATTATCATAGAATTTACAGGGCCATTCGGCCCATCGAGTCTGCACCGGCTCTTGGAAAGAGCACCCAACCCAAGGTCCACACCAACAACCCATCCCCACAACCCAGCAACCCCACCCAACACTAAGGGCAATTCTGGACACTCAGGGCAATTTATCACGGCCAATCCACCTAACCTGTACATCTTTGGACTGTGGGAGGCAACCGGAGCACCCGGAGGAAACCCACGCGCACACGGGGAGGATGTGCAGACTCCGCACAGACAGTGACCCAAGCCGGGAATCGAACCTGGGACCCTGGAGCTGTGAAGCAATTGTGCTATCCACAATGCTACCGTGCTGCCCTTGAGAACAAATTAATCGACACTATATCATTCTACCGTAATCCATAAGTCCGCATTCCCGCTTTCTCCCCGTAACCCTCAATTCCTCCACTGATTAAAAACATATTGACCTCTGCCCTGAACATGTTCAAGGACTCGACCTTCACAGCTTCCTGGGGTAAGGAATCCCAAAGACTCTTCGGGAAAAGAAATTCTTCCTCAAATCCATCTAAAATTAGCAGCCCCTTATTCTGCGACTCAAAAGTGGCATAAAGCGGGGTTTGTATCCTGAGGATCATCTCTGAAATAAGGCCACAGTTCGAGATGCTGTAGTCAGGCCAAAAACGTACAAATGTTATAGTAGATTCCCACTGAAATGCTCTCGCCCCAGTTTGTCATCTGAATGTAGGAGTATCACAACAGGGAAACACATTGTGTGGCCCAACTAAGTTCATGTTGATCCTCCACATATGCCAGCCCTGCTCCCCCACTCCTGTCTCACCCTGTCTTACCAGTTTGGAAAGGTGAGCATGGTCCCTGGGCACACATTTCTCTGGTTCTCTGTTGGCAATCCTGCTTGACCGGCACCCCATCCACAAACATTCACTCCCTCCACCGCCGGCGCACGGTGACAGCCGTGTGTACCATCTACAAGATGCACTGCAGGAACTCACCAAGTCTCCTCAGGCAGCCCCTTCGAAACCCACGACCATCATGAACGACAAGGGGAACAGACACACGGGAACACCACCGCCTGGAGGTTCCCCTCCAATCCACTCACCGCCCTGACATGGAAATATATCGGCCGTTCCTTCACTGTCGCTGGGTTAAAATCCTGGAACTCCCTCCCTAACAGCACTGTGGGTGTACCTACACCACATGGACTGCAGCGGCTCAAGAAGGCAGCTCACCACCACCTTCTCAAGGGCAATTAGGGATGGGCAATAAATAGTGGCCAAGCCAGCGACGCCCACAAACCTGTAAATGAATTTTAAGAAGTCACTTTATCTCTTTATTGTGCCCTAACCCCTTCAACCATTCAAGCAGCTGAAAAAGCAGCCAAGAAAAGGCTACTTGGTCCATTAACATAGAGTTAACAGAGAATTTGCAGTGCAGAAGGAGGCCATTCGGCCCATCGAGACTGCACCGGCTCTTGGAAAGAGCACCCTACCCAAGGTCAACACCTCCACCCGATCCCCATAACCCAGTAACCCCATCCAACACTAAGGGCAATTCTGAACACTACGGGCAATTTATCACGGCCAATCCACCTAACCCGCACATCTTTGGACTGTGGGAGGAAACCGGAGCACCCGGAGGAAACCCACGCAGACACGGAGAGAACATGCAGACTCCGCACAGACAGTGACCCAAGCCGGAATCGAACCTGGGACCCTGGAGCTGTGAAGCAATTGTGCTATCCACAATGCTGCCTTGCTGCCCACCAAATCAGCCCAAGCCTCACTATATCTACAGCGTCATAAATAGACATTTCTTACCCTCTCCCAATGCCGTGCAACTTCTTGGGAGAGACAGAAAACCCAAATTTGTAAAAATTACCACGGCCAATTGGCTGCTCATGAAAAAAATGTGTCACAATTGTCTTCAAATCATGGAAGGTTTACGGCACCAGGAAGAAGCCACTTGGCCCATCATTTCAGTGCCGGCCCAAAACACAAGCCCCCGCCAACCTAATTCCACTTTCCAGTATTTGGTCCATAGCCTTGCAAGGTTGTGCGCAGTAAGAAGTCTGACAACACCAGGTTAAAGTCCAACAGGTTTGTTTCAAACACTAGCTTTCGGTCACTGCTCCTTCCTCAGGTGAAAGAAGAGGCATACCTCTACATTCACTTGAGGAAGGCGCTGCGCTCCGAAAGCTAGTGTTTGAAACACACCTGTTGGACTTTAACCTGGTGTTGTAAGACTTCTTACTGTGCTCACCCCAGTCCAACGCCGGCATCTCCACATCATGGTTTGCAGGTTGGGGCATTGGAGGTGCATGCCCAGATACCTTTCAAATAAGCCGAGGGTTTCTGTTATCTACTGCTCTTTCAGGCAGTGAGTTCAGGACCTTCTACAACTCTCCAGGTGAAAATGGTTTCCTCGTCTCCCCTCTAAGCCTTCGACCAATCACTTTAAAATTGTGCCCCTCTCATCACTGACCTCTCTGCTAAAGTCAATAGGCCCTTCCCGTATATACTTTATCACGGCCCCCTCGCAGTTTTGTACATCTGAATGAAATCTCCCCTCAGCCTCTGCTGTTCCAAGGGGAACAACCCCAGCCTATTCAATCTCTCCTGGTAGCTGCAATTTCCCAGTCCTGGCAACACCCTTAATCTCCTCTGCAACCTCACTCTTGATCTCTTGCGTTTCTTCCCATTGGCTGTTTTCGTCCCTCTTCTCTGCCAAGATGCTAATTTCTTGTTAGGTGCCCGCTGAACACTCACCGTGACTGTGACTCCCTCCGTGGGAGCGCTGGCTCATACAATCATCCCTTTTCTCAGAAACAAAACCCCCTTCTCTTCAGCGGAGGACATGCATCATGCGAGAGACTTAAGAGTTTTGTTGACAGGCCCAGCTCCCCTGTGTTGGCCGGGCGTCATACTGTCGAGACTACCCATCCCACACCCTCCAACCTCAACAATATCTGTTGGATGCTCAACATTTTTCTCTGTAGAAGCCATTTGAAAAAGAAAATATTGGGGAAAAAAATGATCTCTTGGGATGTCAGCAGGTCTGGCAGAGCCAGCTTTTGAGGCCTATCCTAAGCTGCCTGTGTCAAGGTAGCGGTGAGCATCCTTCTGGAACGCGCTGCTGTCCTCCAGGCCTAGGCGCTCCTACAGTGCTGCCTGAAAGGGTGGGTGGAGCCAAGAGACCCTCATAACATTCAAGAAGTATTTGGACATGCACTCGCGATGACAAGGCACACAAGGCAATGGGCCAAGTGCTGGAATAATTAGGGGGTTGTGTTTGAACGGCACAGACTCGGTGGGCCGAAGGGCCTTCTCTGCGCGGTCTAGATGGACCAGCAGCATTGGTGGCGGTCAGGCAGAGCGGCTGCTACTTACTGAGTCCTGAGTGTAAAGGCCGCGCTGGTTATTGAGGTAGGTAAGTTGAGGCCTTTTGTGATTTCCCGCCAAATCTTCTTGTTGATGACTTCCACCAGTCCGCCCTTCTCCGTGACAAGCTTATACAACATGTACAAGTCTAACACCTGCTTTGCCATGATGGGGATCCGGTTCACTGGCGTCCCTGTAACACAAAAGAGACAGAAGGGTTTCCATGAGGAACAACGTCTCCTCAAGCCTTACTGGTCCGAGCACAGGGCACGTTTCTCCCCCTCACCTAGCCAGGAGGTGACAAGCTGATATTTTAATGGTATGAACAATACAGGAGGAAAGAAAAGATTAAAGGAATGAAGGGACGCTTCTAAATAAAACCTGTAGGACATTTAGAATCTCAGTGTTGTTCTGAGGAGAATCAGACAGTAACATTTACAATATTAAAATGTTGCTTTAAAAATACTGTGTCATCCACAAAGAGGTTCAAGTGCCACCCACTCTTCCTCATCATTCTGTTCCGCAGGCTCCAATGGCTGCGGAGTTCCTCGTGTCCCTCAGTCCTGTCTTCCCAAGTCTTCCATCCCGCGGGCAACCATCACGTTTTTCTCACTGCACTTTGGCATCGTCCCATCATTCCCTCCCGACCCAACCACAGCGGCTTTCCTTGGCCTCGCCCTTTTTATTTCCGTTTCTTGTTTCGGTGAAATACAAAACCTGGAGCCCTTTGGGAGCCGCAAATAAAACCAACTAGTATCCCGAACACCGCGGCAGAAATTGTGTGGCGGTATGGTACTAAATGCAAGGATAATTGAAGGAAACCTTCATCCATACCGCAACATTCACAACAGCTGGGACATCCGGAAGCACTCCGTAACCAATTGAGTGCAGTAAAGCCCAGTCCATCAGGCGAACCCGCCTCTCACCCATCGACTACACATCCAGCTGCCTTGGGAAAGCGGGCAGCGTAATCAAAGACCCCCTCCCACCCGGGTTATTCTCTCTTCCAACCTCTTCCATCGGGCAGGAGATACAGAAGTCTGAGAACAACAGGTTCAAAAACAGCTTCTTCCCCGCTGTTACCATACTCCTGAATGACCCTCTTATGGACTGAACAGATCTCTCTACGCATGTCCTCTGCTGTTGTAGCACCACACTCCGTATGCTTCACCCGATGTTTTTTCATGTATGGAGCGATGTGTCTGGACTGTACGCAGAACAATGCTTTTCACTGTACCTCGGTACACGTGACAATAAAACTAAATCCAAATCTAAAACTGTAGTCACTGTTAATATTTGAGCAGTCAATGTTTGCACAGCAAGATTCCACAAACAATAACGAGATAATCCATCTTTTCAAAATGTTTTTGCGGGATAAATTTAGGGCGGTACGGTGGCACAATGGTTAGCACGGCTGCCTCCTAGCACCAGGGACCCGGGTGGAATACCGACCTTGGGTGACTGTGTGGAGTTTGTATGTTCTCCCAGTGTCTGCGTGGGTTTCCTCCGGGTGCTCCAGTTTCCTCCCACAGTCCAAAGATGTGCAGGTTAGGTGGATTGGCCCCGCTAAATTGCCTCCTGCTGCCCAAATGGTTACATGGGGTTATGTGGATAGGGCTGGGGCGTGGGCCTAGGTAGGGCTCTCTCTTTCAGAGGGTTGATGCAGACTCGACGGGCCGAATGGCCCACTTCTGCACTGCAGTGATTCTGTAAATCACAAATCTTCCCCAGCGCACCAAGGAGAACTTCATGTCTCTTCCTCACGACGGTTCTGCAGGGTCCATTGCATCCACCCGAGGGGGCAGAGAGGGGCCGCAGCTTAATGCCTCATCCGAAAGATGCCACCTCCGAAACGGTAGCACTCCCTCATGCTGCACGGAGCCTCAGCCGTGATGGTTGCGTTCAAGCCTCTGGCCTGTGCCTGGGAGTCACAACCTGCTCACTCCGACACAGGGATGTTACCCAGTGAGCCACAACTTCAAATCGATAAAGCATCCCTCAAGCGCAGCTATCGCGACAGATCCCCACGGATTAGAGGGCCCTGAGGAACAACAGCACCAATACGAAGGACTGGCACTTTTGATTTCTCGCACTGTGCGTCCTTCAATCCACTCAACCCGTCTGCAAACAGCGCTGGCTGAGACACCGCGATGTTGAACTTTGCACCGATTGCAAGGAGGCCAAGTCATTCTTCGCGAGATCTTTGGCTCTTACTTTGCTCAGAGAGCACCACCTGTGGCTCCATTTGGAACTGCACCATTATCAGAGACAAACAGGCCCCATATTCAACCTCTTGTGGTGATGGCGGTGTTACAATTCGCTCAGGCCGCCCCGGTTTCTGTGGCAACATGTATTTTGCAGACTCTAACTATCAGTAGTGATGGAGGAGGTTCTAACATTTGTTTAACGTTACGTCGCTGACCAAGACCCCCCCACCGTCCCCTCTTTACCTTTTGCCACTGCCGCGTGTTGGAATGATTTGCAGTTTGGCCGTATTCCTCGGCCATCAAGTCCTGGAGCGAGATTCAAACCCAGGGCTCCCGGCTCAGAGACAGGGCCGCTACCCGCTGCATCACAAGAGTCCCCACTTGACCACCCCCCCCCCCTCAGCCTCAAATAGGCACTCGGCTGCCTGACATGGGGCTCGAGTGCACAGTCATTGGACTCTGAAACGAGCTGATGAGGGAGGATTTTAAAAATGCCCAAGCTGCGTTTCGTAGAGGGCTGTCAACATTTTTGCAACAACTTGCATCCATATAGCGCCTTTACGGTGTTGAAATGTTCCGAGTCGCATCTTCAGAATGTAATCACCTTACATTTCACACTGAGCCACATATGGAGATGTTAGGTCAGGTGATCAAAGGCTTCATCTAAGCGGTAGGTTTAAGGCGCGTCTTAAAGGAGCAAGGAGAGAGAGAGGGGAGAGAGAGAGAAGAGAGAGAGAGCGGAGAGAAAGAGAGTGAAGAGGGAGAGAGGAGAGAGAGAGAGCGAAGAGAGAGGAAAAAGAGAGAGAGAGGAAAAAGAGACAGGAGAGAGAGATAAAAAAAAAGAGGAGAAAGAGAGAGAAGGAGAGAGAAAAAAGGGAGGAAAAAGAGGAGAAAGAGAGAGAAGAATAGGGAGAGGATAGAGAGAGAGGAGAAAGAGAGAGAGAGAAGTAAGAAGAGAGAGAGAGGGGAGACAGAGAGAGAGGAAAAAGGAGCCAGAGAGAGAAGAGAGGGAGGAGACCGAGAAGAGAGAGAGAGAGAGAGTGAGGGGAGGAGGAAGGGGGTGGGGGGGGGGGGTAGAAGTTAGGGGGCTTGGGGCCAGGCAGCGAAGCCACGGCCTTCCTTCAATGATGGGACGATGGAACTCGGGGCTGTGCAAGAGACCAGAACTGTTGCAGCTTAGAGATCGGGGAGGGTTGTGAGGATGGAGGACGATACAGCGATGGGGGGGGGGGGGGGAGCCACAAGAATGATTTTAAAACAAGGATGAGTATATTCGACTTCCTCAGCTGATTGATGGGTTACAGATCCCGGGGACAGGAGCTGGGCAGTTGCTGCTGATTATTTTCAGACACACCACAAGCTTTCGGAAAAGAAGCAAATGGATGGTGTGGGGTTCCCTAAACAGGTGTCGTCGAGGTGACAGATCCGATCCTGTCCCCGTCTTCCAGCTCCAATTCTTCAGTTTAAAGTTGGTGACGGTTCGACGCGCTCTCTCACCAGAGCTACAAACACAGGTTTGATTTTGAAAACGGAACCGCTGCTGAACCCGGCCGAAAGCCTTTTAAGACAACGATAACTACTGTGAAATTAATTGCAGCTAATATGTCAGAGAGTTCCCAGTGGCCTTTGGCAGGAGGCCCATCTCTGACACGTGGCCCATCTCAGTCACTTTTGGGCATCAAGATCGCAATGTGTATAAACCAGGATTATATTTCCCCACGTATCTCTCTTTCTTTGTTCAAGAACGCAGCCTGGAAGTGGAATTATTGAAGTGCACGTAGCAGTGGTGACAGTTTTACATTAAACCCACACATATCCAACAGGTAAATCTTGGTTTTAATTAAAAAGGCATATAGTAAAACCACACGTAACTCCCACCCTAAACCCAGGATCTCTAATAAAACCACACATCAAACCAGGCTCTCTATAAAAACCACACATAACAAGCATCCTAAACCAGGATCACCATTAAAACTACACATAATTTGATTGATACACAGATTGATCTTAGATGAGGATAAATGGTCGGCACAACATTGTGGGCCGAAGGGCCTGTACTGTGCTGTTCTATGTTCTATGTTCTATAACTAGCATTCCAAACCAGGATCTTTATTAAAACCACACATAACTAGCATTCCAAACCAGGCGATCGAATAAAACTACACATAACTAGCACCCCCAAACCAGGATCTCTATTAAAACCACACATAAATAGCATTCCAAACCTGGATCTCCAATAAAACTACACATAACTAGCATTCCAAACCATGATCTCCAATAAAACTACACATAACTAGCACCCCCAAACCAGGATCTCTATTAAAACCACACATAACTAGCATTCCAAACCAGGATATCTATTAAAACCACACAAAACTAGCATTCCAAACCAGGATCTCTATTAAAATCACACATAACTAGCACCCCTAAACTAGGATCTCTATTAAAACCTCACATAACTAGCACCCCAAAACCAGGCTCTCCATTAAAACTACACTTAACTAGCACCACCAAACCAGGCTCTCTAATAAAACTACACATAACTAGCACCCAAACCAGGCTCTCTATTAAAACTACACATAACTAGCATTCCAAACTTGGCTCCTAAAACCACACATAACTCGCTCCCTGAACCCCCGTGGGATGCTTGATGGCGATGGCGCTAACTGCAGGTCGATCCAAATTAGTCCAGGGAGAAGGTGGACGGGCCAAGGACGACAAGACTGTACTGAGTTGGTCGTGGGATTCTGGCCATTGGCTCGACAGTGCTGGTCCACAGAACAGAGGCCATTCACTGCCTGATACTAGACACGGTACCAGTGTAAGGGCCATTTGCAGGTGACATTGGTTCTATGGTTCAGGGATATTACTGCACGGAGAGCATGGGAATGGAGGGCGGAAAAACAGAGAGACAAGAAGCCATGAGTTACGGCTTATTAACTGTACTCGCACACAATTCAATGTTGGCTGAATCAATACACAATGATCTAGGATCACACACTGCAACTTAAACTGGTGCCCCCACCTTTATTGAATCTCTTGATTTATGGACATTACATCAGGACTTCACATTTAATCGGCAAATGCTGCTAATGTGACTGTAATGATCATTTTTCTCGTGGCCCACGGAGATGTCACCCAGAGGTCTCGTGGCCTCAACAAGTTACACTGCCCCGCAATCCTGACTTGTCAGTGAAACACACACAAGTGTCTCCTTCAACAAACTCACAGCTCTTGCTTTAAAAGAACCAGGTGGGGAATGTCGTCAAAGACCCCGGGTCGTCACAGTAACACTGGCTCTCAGCTCGGGCAGCCAGCGGGACCCATAATGAAATGAAATGAAATGAAAATCGCTTATTGTCACAAGTAGGCTTCAAATGAAGTTACTGTGAAAAGCCCCTAGTCGCCACATTCCGGCGCCTGTTCGGGGAGTTTGTTACGGGAATTGAACCGAGCTGCTGGCCTGCCTTGGTCTACTTTCAAAGCCAGCGATTTAGCCTTGTACTAAACAGCCCCTTCAGTCTCTCCATCTGTGCAAACCACGGCTACCCTTACTCGCACTACGACCCATCCACCCGGTGCTCTCTCACCTACATTGGCTCCCACACTTGCGATGCAACAATTTAAAAATTCTCATCCTGGTTTTCAAATCCCTCCAAGGCCTTGCCCGCCCCACCCCCCACACACCCACCTCCAGCCCCCTCCAAAATCTCAGGACTTCTCCAATTTTGGCCTCCAGGCTTTCCTCACATTAATTAATAATCTTTATTATTGTCACAAGTAGGCTCACATTGACACTGCAATGAAGTTACTGTGAAAATCCCCTCGTCGCCACACTCCGGCGCCTGTTCGGGTACACCGAGGGAGAATTCAGAATGTCCAATTCACCCAACAAGCACGTCTTTTGGGGCTTGCGGAGGAAACCGGAGCGCCCGGAGGAAACCCACGCAGACACGGGGAGAAGGTGCAGACTCCGCGCAGACAGCCGGGAAACGAACCTGGGACCCATGTGCCGTGAAGCAACAGTGCTAACCACCGTGCTACCGTGCCGCCCACTCGAGGCTGTGCCTTTAGCAATCCCGGTGCTTTTGCCGCCTTCTTGACCTGCTGCAGTCCGTATGGTGTGGATACACCCACAGTGCTGTTAGGGAGGGAACTCTAAGATTTTGACCCAGCGACAGTGAAGGAACGGCCGCTACATTTCCAAGTCAGGGTGGCGGGTCACTTGGACGGGAACCTCCAGGTCGCGGTGTTCTAAGCCTCTGGAATTCCATTCTTCTACCTCGCTGCCCCTCTCTCCGCTTTCAATCTACTCATCAAAACCGTAACGTCGAAAGAAACAGGAGTGGGCCAGACTGCTCATCGAGCCTGTTCGGACATTCAATAAGTGTCTCCTCTGATTGTGGCTTTAATTCCAATTCCCTGCCTGTTTCCCCATTATCTTTGACTCCCGTGCCAAACCCAAAAATCTGTCCAAGTCAGCCTCGAATGTCTTCAACGCTCTCAGTCAAAAACCTTGGTCGCCCGCCCCGCGCCGCCTTTCGTGGTTCAGTGTCACATTTTGTTCGGAAGGTCCTCCGTGGCATGCTGTGCAAGCTTCAGTCTGTTAGAGGTGCTGTATAAGTGATTGCTGTTGTTGCATTTGAGTTCCCTGGTTTGAATGAAAAGGCTCTTATCTGATGCTGGTCTGTGAGCAGATAAGCTTGTGACAGGCCTCTGACACTGCGACCTTCATGTTCAACTATCATTGCCAAATCCCTCAGCTCATGATGGTACAGGAAGGACAAGTTACTTATCAGTGATACCCTCTTGCCACCGCATCAGAAGGTTGTGGGTTCAAGGCCCACTTCAGAACGTGCGCGCAAAATTCTGGTGCCCGACAGAGGGAATGCTGCACCGTTGACGAGGCTCCCCTCGGGGCGGATGTAAACTGGAGAGGGCCGCGCCCCTTCCCGCAGGTCGATCTAAAAGGTCCCAGGTGTGGCTTTCTCCCCCCCCCCCCCCCCCCCCACCCCCCCCCACCGACCCAGGCAAATGTTTAGCCAACAGGTTGAATCTGGTTGCCACCACGTTGCGCAATGCTGTGCCGTCGCGCCAGGAGCAGCTCCACTCATCGAAGGTGGCAGACAAGAATCGAAGGCCGTGGGACCCCACCATGCGGCCTCCGGTGACCCGAAGTCCAGGAGGTCGCCTCGGACACCCGGGCGCAGGTCAGTGGTATAGTGCGCGCAGTGGAACACTGGGCAAAACGGGACTGCATTGGGCGGTGGAAGACCCCAGCCCCAAGATCCCACCCATATTTCCACTGCAGGCAATGAACAGCCATTTGGAAAGAAGGCAACGGAAAAAATGCCCATGGCGCGTGCCTCTTGCGTAATGCGACACAAAATAAACATAAGTAGAAGAGTTAATATACCGGTGTGCAAAATTTGTCATTGGATTTAAATGCATTGAAAAGGAGGAAATGTAATTACTCCTGGCCTTGAAGCACATTTCAAATGGTTTATATTAGGCAGGGCGCTTCGTCACTTTGCAAATGTTGATTGAATTTACAGAGATTGAATAGGAAATAATAGGCCTGTCAGGCGGAGCTGTTGCAAATGTTGAAACTGGGACAAATCCCTGGGCCTTTCACCACTGATAAGCATCTGAGCTGTCACGTGTGAGGGGCAGGGGACGACTGCACAGGCTGCAGTCAGTGACCGCGGGAGCGGCGAAAGAAGAATTCTCACGACACGCGACACCTCGGCTCAGCGGGGGGGGGGGGGGGGGGGGGGGCCCTGTCACCATGGGCACCTGAGGCCCCAGGGGCAACCGGCATCGTATACACAGGCAGAGGGCGATCCCAGTACTACTGAAGTCCAGGATGTAACAGAGCCTGACCTATTCAGTCCCCAGTGAGTGGAGAAGGCCTTGCTATCTTGCGTAACTTAAGACATTAAACATTTAGCAAAAAGTGCATTTCGCCGTGTAAACTGCAACCTGGTAAGGAACCTAATGTGCATATTTATGCAGCCTTCCACAAGAAACAATTCCATTAGCATCATCCTGTCCTGTTTAACCCCTTCCTTCCACAACTCAGAGAAAAGATTCGAGCCTATAAGAATCATAGAATCCGTACAGTGCAGATCATTCGGCCCATCGAGTCTGCACTGACCCTCTGAAAGAGAATCCCAGCTGGGATCACTTATTATTCGTAAAAAACATTCCTGTTTATTTACTGATATATGTGTACATCTCAGCACGATGCACAAGGTTCTACTTCTGCTTTCCCCCAGATCTCGGCCACTTGACCATGTGACATTGCATCAGTAGCTACATCACTATGAGGCGCTCTTGGCGCTAACCCGGTCATAATATATACCAGTATATCATGGTGCAGACACACACTGATGGACACACAGCGGGACCAATCAACACACACAACACCACAGCCAATCACCAGTTAGAGCACACGCACTATAAAGACAGGGGGCATCAGAGTTCCCGCTCATTCGAGATGCAGCCTCCGAGTAGGACAGAGCTCACAGCCTGCAGCACAGACATTCACCATGTGCTGAGTGCATCGACTGGTTAGGACAAGGCAAAGGTCTTTAGTTAAAGCTAGTATTGTGTTAACCCACAGTGAGAATATGTTAAACAGTTAATGATTCAATAAAATAGTGTTGCACTATTTCAAATGTTGGTGACCTGTATGTGTTCCACGGATCCAGAGCATCCAACACAACAACCCTTTTACTTGACAATGCTGTTGACAGCAACTGGAGGATAGCAGTACAATTTTGGGAGAGCTCTCGTGCGAGATTTACCCTTGGGCACTTATAGGCCCGATTGAAAATCGCACCAGGAGGGCCTTCGCTGTTAATCGGTCCCTTGAGCTTTCAACAGATGGCCAGCTGGGAATCAGCCCCTTTATTTCTGACCCAAAATTACCCCTGGTTCACCGTGAATGATGCCTTGGGAGGCCAGCCCGTTGGGAGGACGTAAGGAAAGAGGGCAAGTGTTAGGCCTCAGGCCTGCGCCACCATTAAACCGGCCCATGGCTGATCTCCATCAACTCCACTTGTCCAGGGCAGCACGGTGGCGCAGTGGGTTAGCCCTGCTGCCTCACGGCGCCGTGGTCCTAGGTTCGATCCCGGCTCTGTTCACTGTCCGTGTGGAGATTGCGCATTCTCCCCGTGTTTGCGTGGGTTTCGCCCCCACAACCGAAAGATGTGCAGGCTCGGTGGATTGGCCACACTAAATTGCCCCTTAATTGGAAAAAATGAATTGGGTAATCAAAATTTATTTTTTAAAAACTCCACTTATCCGTCATTGTCCTCGATTCTCCGAGAGACTAAAAACCTGCCCAGCCCAGCCTTACAGACCTCAACCTTCATCACACACCCACCATAGAGATGGGGAGGGGCGAGACTGTGGAATAATTTGAAAATCAGGATGAGAATTTTAAAATTGAGCTGTTGCTTAACTGGGAGCCAATGGAGGCCAACAAGCAAGTCAGTAATAATAATCAACTTTGGGGCTGCATGGTGGTGTAGTGGTTATCACTGCTGCCTCACGGTGCCGAGGACCCAGGTTCAATCCCGCCTCAGGGTCATTGCCCGTGTGGAGTTTGCACATTCTCCCCGTGTCTACGTGGGTCTCGCCCTCAAAACCCAAAATGTGCAGGGTAGGTGGATTGGCCACGCTAAGTTGCCCCCTAACTGCAAAAAAAATAATAATACTCAATTTGCTGGGTGGGATCAAATCTTTTCTTGAGGAGGTGTCAATGTGCGAGGGTTAAACAAATCAGCAGAGTGTGTCAATGACAGGACTGACATGGCAAATCTCACTCAATCTGCTGTGCGTCACACTCTTTTAAAATAAACTTATTGTTGCAATTTTCATTTGCATTGAGCTTCTTTTCCAGTTTTCTCTCCCTCAAGGAGCTGGTTTAGCACACAGGGCTAAATCGCTGGCTTTGAAAGCAGACCAAGGCAGGCCAGCAGCACGGTTCAATTCCCGTACCGGCCTCCCCGAACAGGCGCCGGAATGTGGCGACTAGGGGCTCTTCACAGTAACTTCATTTGAAGCCTACTTGTGACAATAAGCGATTTTCATTTCAAGGGAGCTGACTCTGGTTGGACTGTTGCCTTTGAGATTCCTTGGGTATTAACATAACGCTTTTCATGTAGATGAATATTGTCATGATATGCAGACACGCAACCAATGGGTCATTAGAACAGGACACAACCAATGGGTAATCAGGACACCCAGAGGTGGCATTACCACAAGGGGGCACTACACAACCACTATAAAAAGGACAAGGCACACAGGCTCTGCCTCTTCCACCGGCAGAAACCTAGAGAGCAAGACAGGGTTGTTTAACAGCACCGTCACACCCTAGCACGTGCACTAGAGCAAGCTTGTATAGTTAGCAGAGTAGACTGAGTTACTAGAGTCAGATTAGCAGAGTGTCAAACTCATTTAGGAGCATTGTTAATCGCTCAATAAATACGTTGAACTTATCTCAGAGTCTGGGGCATTTTTCAGCAAAGCCTACATCAAGTAGCAGCCTATGTTACTCGAAGTAACATAACAACAAATATCACTGTGCATGAGCAGGGAAGATGAAAATTCCCCCGCGGCCTTGGCCCTGCCCATCTCGGTAATCTCTTCCAACCCAAAAACCCTCCGGGACATCCGCGCTCCGCCACATTCTGCCCCCCTTGCGCCTTTCCCATTGGAATCACTCTGCCATTGGTGACCATGTAAGGACGTGATCAACAACGGCAGCTTCTACTGGCCTCAGCACCCTTGTCGCCACTGGGCCTGCACAAAGCAAAATAGGACTTTGAGCCACAGAGGGGGGCGTTACATCAGGGTCGGAATTCTCTGGCCATTGGGATTCTCTTTCCCCCGCCGGCAGCGCACCCTTTCCCCTGCGGGCTTCCCGCCGGCGTGGGGGGGGCTTCACTGGGTCATCCCGTGGACAAGCGGCGGGAATGGAAAATCCCACCGCCAACAAACGTCACGCCGCCGGGAAATACACTGCCGGGGGAGACTGGACAATCCCGCCCCGGATATCAAAGAGATGGGTTTTTAAGGAGCGCCTTAAAGTGAGATGGCGGGGTGGAGAGGGTTGCAACCAGCTGGAGGCACAGCCCCCAATGCTGGAGCAGGTAGAACCGGGTCAGATTTGGGGCAGCACGGTGGCGCAGTGGTTAGCACTGATGCCTCTCGGCGCCGAGGTCCCGGGTTCAATCCCGGCTCTGGGTCACATCCGTGTGGAATTTGCACGTTCTCCCCGCGTTTGCGTGGGTTTCGTTACCACAGCCCAAAGATGTGCAGGGTAGGTGCAATGGCCATGCTAAATTGCCCCTTAATTGGAAAAAATGAATTAGGTACGCTAGATTTATTTAAAAAAAGAACCGGGACGGAATCGGATGTTCAAGACGTCTTGTGCTCTTCCAAAGGGCTGCTAGACACAGCCTGCATTTAGAAGCCGCCTTTGACACAATTAAAAACACTCCCAGAGTGCTTCAAAAAATAAACATTGTCACGACAATAAGTCACATAGAGCCACATGAAGAGACATTAGGCGAGGGCTTATCTCTTTAAAAAAAATTTTTTTTAAATTTCAAGTGCTCAATTTTTCTTTTCCCAATTAAGGAGCAATTTAGCGAGGCCAATCCACCTAAACTGCACATCTTTGGGTTGTGGGGGTGAAACCCACGCAGACACGGGGAGAATGTGCAAACCCCACACGGAGAGTGACCCAGAGCCGGGATTCGAACCCGGGCCCTCAGCGCCGCAGTCCCAGTGCTAACCACTGCGCCACAAGCTGTCCAGTAGAGGGCTCAGTTGACGGGCGGGCGGGGGGGGGGGGGGGGGGGGGGGGCGGGGGGGGAAGACAGGAGTAGCCAAAAGCCACGCGCGGCACGGTAGCACAGTTGCTAGCACTGCTGCTTCACAGCTCCAGGGTCCGATTCCCGGCTTGGGTCACTGTCTGTGCGGAGTCTGCGCGTTCTCCCCCGTGTCTGCGTGGGTTTCCTCCGGGTGCTCCGGTTTCCTCCCACAGTCCAAAGATGTGCAGGTTAGGTGGATTGGCCGTGCTAAATTGCCCCTTTGTGTCCAAAAAGGTTAGGTGGGGTTGCTGGGTTAAGGGGGTGTGGTGGGCTGGGGGAGGGGGAGGGGTGCAGGCATAGGGAGGGTACTCATTCCGAGGGCCGGCACAGACCCGAAGGGCCGGGTGGCCTCCTTCTGCCCTGTGAAATCTCCGACTTTCTCGGAGAGGGGGAGGCAGTTGTCACCCAACGTACTGACAGACAAGTGAGGGAGACGCTAAATGGAAGTTGACAGCTGTGGAACTGTACAGTAGCAGCAGCAATCCTCACCATGGGGGGTTGCAAAGAACGATAAAGTATGGAGCTATGGTGGGGGGGGGGGGGGGGGATGTTTAAAAAAAAAGAGCTGAAGCAGCTTCAAAAACTAAAATGAAGAAAATCGAATAGTGCGTCTTCTATTTTACAGAAGATAGGCAGAAAACTGCCTGCCCAGGAGCCTGAAGATCAGAGAGAGGTCTCAGTTAACACTGGTGATTTGAGCTTTTCACTGCTGTTTTCACATCCTGTCACCTCCATGATGAATGATTGTCATTTGGCACATCATGATTGATGATGCTGTGGGTCGGAGGGCAGAATTCCAGAGGGGAAAGGTTATAGACCTTTCAGCCCAGCCCAGCTTGAGTTCCAAGATAGGACCTCCCAAAACTGACAGAGGTGCCCAATCCCCTTCCAGACTTTCAATTTAAAAAAACGGTCAGGAATAATTTATCCGGCACGCCAAATTGCAAAGGACTCTTTTTTTCCCCTAAGAAACTTTGCACCCCCCCCCCCCCCCCCCCCCGCCCCCCTTCCATCCCCCCTTCATCTGATAAGAAATCAAAGTCGTCCGCACTGGCACCAATTTCCATGGGCTTCTTGTACATGAGAGGTGTTGGCTTGGGGCTGTGTGTAATCTAATACAGGTACACACGGTTAACGCCACCCCCCTTCACAGGAGTAAAATCAAACTCAGATGGCCCTGGTTAACACTTTGTAATGCTGCTGGACCCGAGAGCCCATTCATCAGCAGCAAATATCTGGGACACACAGAGCTCCTTTCATTGGGCCCCTGATACTCTTCTTTCGAGAGACAGAGAGGGAGAAAGACAGAGAGAGAGAGAGAGAGAGAGAGAGCAGACGAGGGAAAATAAACCCTTTGCACAAATCCATTTGAACGTTCTGGCCTGGAGGCCATGCCAAAGCTGAGCTTCAAAGGCAAGGTCCTTGCGAGGGTTCAGGGAATCTGATTACTCACACCCAGCCTCTCTTTACGGGCGGCACGGTAGCACAGTGGTTAGCACTTCTGATTCACAGCGGCAGGGTCCCAGGTTCGATTTCAGGCTTGGGTCACTGTACGGAGCCTGCACGTTCTCCCCGTGTCTGTGCGGGTTTCTTCCGGGTGCTCTGGTTTTCCCCCACAATTCCCGAAAGACGTGCTTGTTAGGTGAATTGGACATTCTGAATTCTCCCTCTGTGTACCCGAGCAGGCGCCGGAATGTGGCGACTAGGGGATTTTCACAGGAACTTCATTGCAGTGTTAATGTAAGCCTACTTGTGACAATAAAGGTTATGATTATAAGTTTGGAAGACGGGCTTGTCTTTGGTTTGAAGAGGAGGTGATGAGAACATAGGACATAGAAATGACAGTGCAGAAGGAGGCCATTCGGGCCATCGAATCTGCACCGACCCACTTAAGCCCTCACTTCCCATAACCCAATAACCCCAATAACATTTTTGGACACTAAGGGCAATTTAGCATCACCAATCCACCTACCCTGCACGTCTTTGGACTGTGGGAGGAAACCGGAGCACCCGGAGGAAACCCACGCAGACACAGGGAGAACGTGCAGACTCCACACAGACAGTGACCCAGCGGGGGAATCGAACCTGGGACCCTGGCGCTGTGAAGCCACAGTGCTAACCACTCGTGCTACCCCAGAGGGACAGAACGAGGGAATGTCAGTATTAGAAAGGTGGTGGGGGGGGGGGGAGTGCAAGCCGGTCAGTGAGTCCACGGTGCTGAAGAACCAGCAGCCGTGCGCCATGAGTAACCGCGGGAGCAGTGCCCACAAGGCCCAGTGACCCTTGTCCACCTGAGAATAAAGTGGAGGTTGGCCCATCTTGCTCTCCCCACCCAAGAAAAACAGGTCAGTAAAACCACTGAACCTGAACAATGAGCCAACCACCAGCTGACACAAAGAGTTAAGCTTAACATTGTTGCAAGATTGAAATCCCTCACGATACAGCGGCCAACATGGTCCAAAGGACAAAGAAGGGTTTGCAGCCGATTGACATGTTTAGGAATGAACCGGATTAATATCTGCAGAGTTGGGACATTGAGGATGACAAGGTTTCTTGAGCGTTTTAAGGTGGTTGGGATCAGGAGGAATGAGTGTGCCTTTAAATCCCTGATCTAATATTCCCAGTAGTGAGTCACGTTCACAGACAGCACACATCAGGGCACTTGCACTGGTCTGGCCCACGGTCCTGCTGAGTGTGGGCTCGGTGGGTATTAATGCTTCCGAAATAGTGATGTCAGGGATGGGAGAAGGGAAGTTCACACAGGGACTTTGCAAGCGCATGGTGTGATTGGCCGAGAGGCCATTCCTCATCCATACCTTTGTTACCTCTAAATCAAACTATTTCAATGCACCCCAGACTCTGTAAACTTGATGTCCTCCACAGCTCTGTTGCTCCTCCCTGAGCTAACACCACGTCCCTGTGCACATGTCGCCCGTGCTCGTTGACCTCCTTGGCGGCACAGTAGCACAGTGGTTAGCACTGTTGTTTCACAGCGCCAGGACCTGGGTTCGATTGCCGGCTTGGGTCACTCCCCGTGTCTGCGTGGGTTTCCTCCGGGTGCTCCCGTTTCCTCCCACAAGTCCAAAAGACGTGCTTGTGAGGTAATTTGGACATTCCGAATTCTCCCTCTGTGTACCCGAACAGGCGCCGGAATGTGGCGACGAGGGGATTTTCACAGTAACTTCATTGCAGTGTTAATGTAAACCTACTTGTGACAATAATAAAGATTATTATTATTATTGGTTCCCAGTTAAGCAACAGCTCAATTTAAAACTTCTCAGCCTGGTTTTCAGATTATTCCACAGCATTGCCCCGCCCGATCTGCAACTTCCGCAAGCTTCCACAACCTTCTGGAAACTCTGCATTCCTCCAATTTGGGAATCTTGAGCATCCCAATTTTACCACCCATATCTCTGACGCCCATGTCGTCAGTTGCCGAGGTGCTAAACACCAGGATTCCGTCCTTCACCCTACAACACCCTCCTCACCCCTCCCAACCGTGAAACCCCTCAATTTCTCCTTCCTCCTTTAAGATCCTTCCTAAAACTGACCTCTTCGACCAAACGTTTGGTGTGACGCAGATTCAGGTTTTGTCCCGTGACCCCGCCGCTAACTAGCTTGGGATGTTTCATTTCGTCAAAGGTGCTACGCAAATGCAAGTTGCTGTTGTTGTGCTTCGTGAGCTGGCTGCTTAAGCGGCCGGATCTCTGGTGTACGGACATTTCTTGTTAACCTTCACATTGTAGAGTTTAACGATCAAACGCTAGTCCAAAGCCAGTAGCTAAAGAGGCCATTATACTGCGCAACAAGTTAGACTCGCAGTTAATCAAGACGGTCTGACTGATTTGAAGGTTAGAATTTGCATTATTTGTTAACATCTTCAGTAAGTGCCCCGGGGGGAGGGGGGGCTAGCTAATCAATCGACTGATGGCTGGGGGGCAGAGTGGGATGGTTTGGGGAGCCTTTGCTCTGCTTCTCGAATAACCAGCTCCTGACCGTGGAGACAGGTTGCATACAACCACTTCTGAAGCAAACAAGGAAATGTACTGAAAAGGCCCCAGTGATATTACCAAGAGCGCGAAAGCTCCAGTCGGATACTTGTGTTTGACAGATAATTTTCCATTAAAACTAAAAGTCAGAACTTTCAAGAACTTTAGTTCATTAACTAGTCCATTAACTAGTCCATTAACTAGCACCCAGGTGCCATCTCCCTAACCCCAGAACTATAGATCTGGTGCTTAACGATATCTAAAAATGGCAGAGCAGGGCTCACTGTTGCAAGTATAATAATAATCGCTTATTGTCATAGGTAGGCTCCAATGAAGCTACTGTGAAAAGCCCCTAGTCGCCACATTCCGGCGCCTGTTCGGGGAGGCCGGTACGGGAATTGAACCCGCGCCGCTGGCCTTGTTGTGCATTTCAAGCCAGCTGTTTAGCCCACTGTGCTAAACCAGCCCCGGAGTCAGCCTACGATAACCAATTGGCTGAAGTTCGAGTGAAGCACCCTTTCAGCGAAAAACAAACATTTTTGAAAGAAAAACTTGCATTTGTTTAGCGTCTTTTTCTGGGGGAGGTGGTGGGGCTGGGTCCAAATCCATTGTTTTTTTTCCAATTAAGGGGCAATTTACGTGGCCAATCCACCCACCCTGTACATCTTTTGGAGTTGTGGGGAGGTGAGACCCACGTAGACACGGGGAGGATGTGCAAACGCCACCCGGGGCGGGATCGAACCTGGGTTCTCGGCGGCGTGAAGCAGCAATGTGGACCACTGCGCCCCCGTGCTGCCCGTTCAAAGCCGTTGATGACCTTGATGTGAGCTAGTTGGGGCGGCCCAAGCCAAATTCACATTGGATTCACCGCATCAATATTAAGTTAACCAACACCTGTGTTGGTAGAACCCCTTATACCAGGTGAAGAGTTCCTGAGAATTACACAAAATGAATTTGGCTTTTGACCGTCGTTCAATAGACAAGGTGCCTTCAAAGAGCATCAGAGTATCGCCAAAGAAATGCGGATTCTGATTAAATATTAACACTGGTTTATCATGCTGATAACCACGCAGTCGTGTTGACAACGTAGCTCAGCATCCTACGGGGATACAAATGACAAGCAGTCCACTCACTGCCTTGAACTTTGACCCAGGCCGAATATAAATCCATTCCCTGTTGCAACAAGGCCGTTTGCAATCGATAGGCTTCGTTAGTACAGGAATAAATGCGAAATAATGTGGACGGCAGGCATGGGTCGGGCTGGAGGCTGGACCTAATTGTTCAGGAGCTGTTCTAGCCAGGCCACGGCGGCACCCCCGCCTCCCGAGTCAGAAGGTGGCTGGTTCAAGGCCCACTTCAGAGGCTCCCTGTGCACTGCATCGTCGAAGGCGCAACGTTCTGGGCGAGACAACCGAGACCCCCACCCTCGCCAAAATTAACAAAAATACAAGGCACAGTTCACACAGCACTCCTCCCGGGCCGGCAGGACATCTCAAAGCTTTACTGCCGCTGAAGCACATCTGGAAGCGTGGTCAGTGTTGTAACATCAGGAGGTGTGGCGGTTAAATGCGCGCACAGCAATATCCTACACGCAGCAACATGCTAATGACCACATCAACTGTTTTAGTGATTTGATCGAGGAATGAATACTGCCCAGGTTGACCTGGTATATCTCCCTTTGCTGTGCTTTGCAGCGGCTCCACGGGATCTTTAACATCCTCCTGAACAGGGCGGAAAGAACACAGTGCAACAGTTCACCTGAAGGATGGCACCTCGAACAGTGCAACGCTCACTGGGCCCTCTGCCGGGAGCGTTGATTTTCCTGCTCGAGTCCTGGAGCGGGACGTGAACCGGGAACCTGGTGACTCAGAGGCGGGAATGTCATCACCTCAGCCACAAACCAACCCAAGGCACGACGACCTCCACGGAGACCAGGGGCCTTCTCCCCACCGGTGTCCTGGGACGATGCGTGACCCACGACTAAAGTCATCACAGCGGAAGGCTGTGGAGGCCAGGTCACTGAGTGCCTTTGTTATGGGCCAGGGTTTGGAGAACCCCAAAGTGTATCATGGAGTTCACCTGACCTACAACTTTTAATAGATTGTGCTATGGGGAGCACACGGCTCACTCTACAGGTGTGGGACAGCAGAAATGGAAAAATATTTTTGAAAGCAAAACAATGTTTATTCAATGAACTCAAGTTAACCTTTTTAAAACAAACAGTGAACATCTTAGCAACCATCAATTCAAATACAACCCCAAAAAATACAACACTAAGTAATGCTTACACTGTCCTTTTAACATCCAGAAGACTTACAAAAAACATAACCTTTAACAGAAGCACATCAGGCTAAAGTCACTACTGAAACATTTATAATTCTGACTTCACCTATCAAGAGATAGTCTTTTCATGGCAGAGAGATCAACAGTACACCTGCCGTGTCTGGCTTCAGCTCCAACACTGAAAACAAAACTAAAACACACCCTGCCGCAAACAGCCTAAAACAAAAGTAAAAAAGCTGACAGACAGCCCAGCTCCGCCCACTCTCTGACATCACTGCAGTAGTAAACACCCATTTCTTAAAGGTACTCTCACTACAGATATTTATATACACACCCATTTATAATCACCCATTTTGTAAAGGTACTCTCACATGACGCTCAAGTCATTACCTCCTTAAAATCAAAGCAAAATACTGTAGAAAAAAAACAGATAGTGCTGGAAAACTGCAGCAGATTGTGCAGCTGTGGAGAGAGGGGTCATTCTGGGCACGTGTCCGTCGTTAGGAAGGCCAGACGGGCGCAGAATCTCACGGGAAACGAGATTCTCCCCGGCAAGGTTGACAACAGCTATTTAAAAATACAAATCAGTCAGGGGCGAAAGGCAACGTAGACCCCCCCCCCCCCCCCCCCCCCACCCCCACCCCCACCGGGGGAGGGACATGCCCGGCGCAGATTGGCACAGCGAGATTGTACCAAGGGGGTAGTGCCAGGGTCAGACCTTCTGGGGAGCTCGATTGGAGGCGGGGGTTCGTGTTATGTTTGTGGGTGGGGGTCCCCGATGCTGATGCTTGTTTAGGGGGGGACCCCACGTTTGGGGGACAGGGGTCCCCCGACTTTTTGGGAAGAGGAGTTTGCCCGTGTTTGAGGGAAGTGGGTCCCCCGTGTTGGGGGTGGGGGGGGTGGGGGGGGGTTATGTTTGCAGAGGGGAGTGGGTCCCACATGTTTGGGGAGGGGGCTCCCTCCTGTTTGGAGAAAAGGGTCCGTCGTGTTTGGGGAGGGGGTCCCTTATGTTTGGGGAGGGGGTCCCCCATGTTTGAGGGAAGGGGGCTATTTCCGGTGCTGATCAGGGCACCATTCTAAAAACTCGGCCGAGAAGCGGGAAAGCTGCGCATCAGATTTCCGTCAGAGACTGACGCTCAGAGCAAATATGGGACCGTTCCGCCCAGAATTAACGTCCCCGCTCCAAAATGACTCTTCGTCCGCCCTCCCCACACACCTGTCAAGTAATTCCTGTACCTGCTGTCTGTGGGAGCTTGCTGTGCACAAATGGACTGGCCACAGTACAGCAGCGGGCACACTCGAGGTTTGTTGTGAAGTGCACTGTACCATCCTGAGGTGCCAGGCTGAATAAGGCAGGGGGAAGGTGGGATGCCCACGTTGTCCGGAGCGGTGGGGTTTGGGTAGGGGGAGTTCAAGCTTATGGGAAGTGTGGGATTGCAGAATCCGCCTTCACACGGCTTCTTCAGTGTCACGATCATCCCCTTAAAACATTGCACCAGCATTGTGAATGTCCTCATTAAAGGGTGAAGCATTCGCCATTGACGCCCTTCATTTCTCCAAATCAGATGTGACATGTGCAGGAAGCCCCTTCTCCAGGCTCGACTTAAAGTAAATAACCCTCACTGGGAGCACAGAATATCATTAAAAGTGCAGCGGGGAGGGGAGATCAAGGCCCCTTGTCCCCGTGGTACCCTCCCTCCGCAGTTTGCATTGCGCAGATCATAACAAGAGGACGTGCGACAGAATGAGGCACTGTCGCTTCAGCAGGAGACCAAAAATCACCAAACACGTAAAGTGAGCTGTATATCGGACATCTTGTGACGTCCAAATAACGTGGCAGAAGGAAACAGGTTTTTAATGATGTAGAATTCACTGCATGAGCTCCAATTTTAACTTTTCAAAAGGGTATTGAATATATAAAATATATATATAGACACACATATATTATACGCACATATATATGATAGGGGGAGGGGGTAGAGATTCCATAGCTATTGTGAAAGAGCAACGGAGTGACACAAATGAGCTAGCTCTCCCTCAAAGGGCTAGCACAGGCACAGATGGGCCAA
The DNA here is from genome assembly GCF_047496885.1 of Scyliorhinus torazame. Taxonomy (NCBI): domain Eukaryota; kingdom Metazoa; phylum Chordata; class Chondrichthyes; order Carcharhiniformes; family Scyliorhinidae; genus Scyliorhinus; species Scyliorhinus torazame. The sequence continues at coordinate 13,560,780 of NC_092736.1, forward strand.
GTGGCTTCCTTCTGTGCTCCACCGTTTAACGATGAGCTGCATTTAGATGGCACTTTCCGCAGCTTCGAGATGTCCCAGAGCGCTTTGTGGCCAACGAGGTACATTTACCCCCTCAAGCACAGTCGCTGTTCTAATATTGGAGCCGCGGCGGTTAATTAGCGCACAGCAAGATCCCACAACACGGCGTTGTGACAATGGCCAGGTAAATCGGTTCTTTCTTTCCCCCCCCCGCCCCCCCGGCGGGACTGGCAGAGGGGTGAATGGTGGCCCGGGCATCGTGGAGGACCCCCACCCCCCGGCGCTCCCACAAAACCGTGCCGTGGGATGCTGGGAAGATGGACAGGAGCTCGGTTTAAGGTTTTGTCTGAAAGGCGACACCTCTGAAAGGAACGCAGCCCTGGCTGGCGCGGTACCACATGAGGCGTGGCGGGCTCAAGCCTTTGGACTGAGGGCTTAACAACATGACCAGCTGACTCAGAGGGGAAGAGTGCTACCACTGACACACACGAGGGGAAGGTGCCTTGATAATTGACAACGTCGAGAATAATGGACGTGTGTTTGCTGGCTCATCTGCGATGCCTCTGACAGTCAAACAGCTTACAAATGAAAATGCCTTTTCAGAAAAAGCAGCAGAGACAGAACTCCTGCCCACGGATTCAAGCTCGTCTGGAGAAAGGAATGCTGAAACCATGATCAGATTGGAGGCCACTGTTTGATTGACAGGACGTCCAAGGTGTCTTGCATCGATGGCTTGGAAAACTACCTCCGGGGCAGTGCTTTAATTCCAATCTGTGCCGTGCCAACCAGACAGCGGCCTGGAGGCTGCGCCGCCTCACTGCGCTGGTCACCGCTGTACGCTGGTGAATTGCAGCGCTTCAAACCAACTTCCTCTAAACTTCTAAAATTAAGCCAATGCGGCAGAACAAAACAAAACAAGAACCCACAGGAAAGGAAAACCACAAAAAAGTCGCTAGCCCAGTGCCCAGCTCTTTTGAAGAAACACAAGACACCCTCTCACGGAACGTTCGGGGTTTCTCGAGTCCCTGGTGTGATTTCTGGAAAGGAACCCACTGGCGGCCATTTTGTGCGTCAGGGGCTACCAAGGATTGAAGATGATGACCCTGACCCGGGACAGGGGGCGGGGAGACAACAGGTGATAAAACCAAATTGTGTTCTTCTTCCACGTCGACCTTGCCCACGTTGGCTCGTTAGTCAGGAAACAAAATATAGAAGCTGTCGGATACCATTAGTGATTTCAGAAGGAAATTGGGTGGGGAACTTGATAAGAAACAAAATTGGGCGGGGGGAGGGGGGTGAGGGGGCGGTTTGGGACTTGCCGGAGTCAGCAGGAGGTCTTGATGGGCTGAATGGCCTCCTTCTGCACTGTAGCAACGCGACGGGTGGGATTTTCTGGTCCCCATCATGGGCGGGACAGGAAAATTTGGGGAACAGCAAAAAGCCAACCGCTCTGCAAATATTCCTGTCTGGTCCGAGACAATGGGCGGGACCTCCCAATCCCGTCGAAGTCCAGATTGGACGGGGCAAGCTGATAGACAGGAAGTCCCGCTGGCGGCCAACGGCTTGGTGCATCCGTCGCTGGAAAACCCACTGTGTGGATGCAGGAAAATCCAGGCCAATGACTCCAAAGGGCGGCTTGACCGACGGCGACGAATCAACCAATTGCTCCACGAAGAGTCCTGTTGCTTTCCAATTGGTCGCGCGCGGGCAACCAATAGTGGGAGCCTGGGGCGGGGTAGTGGGGAGGCAAGGCGTCAAGTGACTAAACCTCCAGGAACTCACCCTATCAGAGATGGCGACTACGGCAAAGCACCCATATTAAAACATCTGGTTGGCTAATGTGCTTTGTTGAGAGTGACACTGGTCGAGGGAGGAGAAGTGGGCCAGGAAATTCCAGCATGCCCAATCCCAAAGCGAGAGATTGAACCCACAATCTTCGAACTAACTAACGATGAGGAGTGCTGCCAGAGGAGATAGGGCGATGCCTCTTTAACACTTGCTGCCAGCCAGTCTGCATCAAAGAGATTCGCTGTCTAGATACTGTGTGATTAGATCAGAGATAACAGCCACAAATCTCACTTGGGGAGGTACGTGCACTTGGGTGCCTAGATTAAGAAATAAGTACAGGATTGAACTTCAGACAAACGTGGCTTCGAAAACAAGACAGGAGCGACACTTTCAAAGACACCTTTCTCCTTTATAATCGGCCTTCTGCCCGCTGGGTTGGCTGGCACGGCACGGTAAAACCATCCAGTGTCCTCAGTGGTACTCTCCTGCAGTTGGTGCTTTGTGGCTGTATCTCTGCTAAATCAAAGGGTGGATGTGTCAGTATCAGGGAAGAGGTGGCCATTCTGGCTCGTGTTTCTCTTGGAGGGCCTCCTTTCACGGAGGAAACTGCACCATGATTTGGGCCTCAGAGCCCTGAACAGTTTCCCCGGCTCCTGGGCGCGATTCTCCGAGCCCCGCGCCGGGCCGGAGAATCAGAGCAACCGCGCCCCGACGCCGGCGGGCGATTCTCCGAGGTGCGGAGAATCGGCGCCATTTGCGGCCACTCCGATACGACAGAGTCCCGCTGTTCACCCTTGGTCGCTGCCGGCGGGAACTCTGCGGGAACGCCCGGGGGGTGGCCTGTGGACGGGGAGGGGGGCTCCTTCACCGAGGTGGAGGGGGGGGGGGGGGGTGGGGGGGGGGAACTCCGATGGGGTCTGGCCCGTGATCGGGGCCCACCGATCGGTGGGCCGGCCTCTCTGTCGGCGGGCATCCTTTCCTCCGCCGGCAATGTTATAGCCCTGCGCCATTATTGTGCGGGGCGGCCTGGGGGAGGACGGCCATTGCGCATGCGCTAGTTGGCGCCTGCCCAGCTGCGCATGCACGGGACCCAAGGCTCCGCGTCTTTTACACAGCGCCGGGTCTCCGACGCTGCGCCGAGGCCCCGCCCCCGCAAATCGCGCCACGCCCCTGCCAGCCCCACGGAGACCCCAGACTAGGGGTCTGGGAACGGGCGCCGATGCTGGAGTGAAACACTCCGGTTTTTACTCCGCCGTCGGCACTTAGACTCCCGTTGGGAGAATCCCGCCCCATTTCCATTTCAGGCTCGACTTAACCGACTTGGCTATTTACACCTTCTGCTTCTCCCTTAGATCTTTAGAATCATAGAATTTACTGTGTAAAAGGAGGCCATTCGGCCCATTGAGTCTGCACCCACCTCGGAAAGAGCACCCCACTTAAGCTCACACCTTCACCCTATCCCCGTAACCCCACTTAACCTTATTGGACACTAAGGGACAATTTAGTTTCTGCTCTTTCCATCTTACAGCTGTCAAACCATCTTTTACGCTTCTTTAAAACTGACTACAGATTGTGTATATGTACATTACACGCATATATGTGTGGACGTGTGAATTTGTACATGTATATCTTTGTGTCTATGTATGTATACTGTTGCCCACGGTGTGACAATATGCGTATTGTAAGCATAATGAAGGGTTAACAATTTTCTGTAGCTGCATCCAACCACTAGATGGCGATCGAGCGCATATTCATGGATCACGTGATACTCTTGATTCAGGGAGAAGGTTGTTAGGCGAGATAGCGAATAATCGTGTTATCAGGAGCTCTGTGTTTAGTATCGTGGTTTTAGTCAATCTGTAATCTTTTATATCTTAGCAAGCAAGGCAAATCTATTTATTTTGTAGTGTAAATAAATTAGCTTTGTTCAAAACGTCAAAAAGGGCAGCACGGCAGCACAGTGGTTAGCACTGTTGCTTCGCAGCGCCAGGGCCCCCGGTTCGAATCGCGGCTTGGATCACTGTCTGTGCAGAGTTTGCACGTTCTCCCCGTGTGTGCGTGGGTTTCCTCCGGGTGCTCCGGTTTCCGCCCACAGTCCAACGATGTGCAGGTTAGGTGGATTGGCCGCGCTAAATTGCCCCTTCGAGTCCAAAAAGATTAGGTGGGGATACTGGGTTATGGGGATAGGGTAGAGGTGTGGGGCTTAAGTAGGGTGCTCTTTCCAAGGGCCGGTGTAGACTCGATGGGCCGAATGGTCTTGCTCTGCACTGTGAATTTTATGAAAACGTAGCGTGATGTTCTTTGTGAGACACACTTCGAAGCCATCCTCATTAAGGAAAACAAGGAACATCACACATGGAATTTAAAAAAATTCCATGGTGGGATGTGGGCGTCGTTGGCTGGGCCAGCATGTGTTGCCCATCCCTAATTGCTCTTCAACTGAGTGGCTTTGCTAGGCCATTTCAGAGGGGCAGTTGAGAGTCTACCACCTTGATGTGGGTCTGGAGTCACCTGGCCAGACCAGGTAAGGATGGCAGACTTCCTTCCCTAAATGGCATTCGTGAACCAGATGGGTATTATGGCAATTGACAATAATTTCATGGAGACGGGTTTTCAATTCCAGATGTTATTATAATAGTCTTTGTTAGCGTCCCAAGTAGGCTAAATTTAAACTACCCTATTCATTGTTTTTCAAATTAAGGGGCAATTTAGCGTGGCCAATCTACCTACCCTGCATATCTTTGAGTTGTGGGGGTGAGACCCTCGCAGACTTGGAGAGAATGTGCAAACCCCACACGGACAGTGACCCAGAGCCGGGAACGAACCTGGGAACTCGGCGCCGTGAGGCAGCAGTGCTAACCACGGCGCCATCGTGCCGCCCTCAAACTCTTAAAGGTTAACATTTATCCTCACTGCCTCATCTCCCAGCTCCCACTAATCACTGTCCTAATGGTTTCACCCACTCTTATATATACAGTATAATATCTGTACGAAATAATATCCAACACATTTTCCCTCTCTCTTAGTTTTGAAGAGCCAAATGGACTTGGGACGTTAACTTTAATGTCCCGGGTCACAGTCCATGCGGCGTTTGCCCGTTCTCCCTGTGTCTGCGTGGGTCTCACCTCCACAACCCAAAGGCGTGTCCCTTAATTGGAAAAATTGGAAAGTGCCGTTTCAGTCGGCAGTTAGGAAGGCAAATGCAATGTTAGCATTCATGTCGAGAGGGCTAGAATACAAGAGCAGGGATGTACTTCTGAGGCTGTATAAGTCTCTGGACAGACCCCATTTGGAGCATTGTGAGCAGTTTTGGGCCCCGTACCTAAGGAAGGATGTGCTGGGGCCTTGGAAAGGGTCCAGAGGAGGTTCACAAGAATGATCCCTGGAATGAAGAGCTTGTCGTATGAGAAACGGTTGAGAACTCTGGGTCTGTACTCGTTGGAATTTAGAAGGATGAGGGGGAATTTATTGAAACTTACAGGATACTGCGAGGCCTGGATAGAGTGGACGTGGAGAGGATGTTTCCACTTGGAGGAAAAACTAGAACCAGAGGACACAGCCTCAGACTGAAGGGATGATCCTTTAAAACTGAGATGAGGAGGAATTTCTTCAGCCAGGTGGTGAATCTGTGGAACTCTATGCAGCAGAAGGCTGTGGAGGCCAAATCATTGAGCGTCTTTAAGACAGAGATAGATAGGTTCTTGATTAATAAAGAGATCAGGGACTTCCGGTGACGGCGGGCGGGAGGCAGCCGCGCGTTGGAGGGCTCCCGTTCGGGAATGGCATTGTCGGGGGTTAACGCCCGGGCCTAGGGCCAGCGAAGGCAGTAAAAAGTCGGGAGACAGCACAGAGGAGAAGAATGTCGAAGACCAGCAAAGAAACATCCGTGAAAAAAGCGGCTGAAAGTCCGTCAGGGAGTGGAAAGGTCACCGCGGGGTCAGTAAATAAAATGGAGGCTGGAGCACCAGGGGAGGTCGCAGTGCTTACGGCTGAAGGAATAACTAAGGTGATGGCTGCGGAATTCGAAAAGCAGTTTGCAAAATGCATGGAGACGGTGAGGAAGGAGATGAGGGAGGTTTTGAGTGCGCTGGTGGAGGAGGCGGTTTCCCCGGTGAGGACGGCGGTGGCGAGCGCAGTGGCGGAGGTGCGAGAGCAAGGGGAGGCGCTGAAGGAAGTGGAGGAGACGTTATTGCAGCACGGTGATCAACTTGCCTCGGTGGGGAAGGAGATGCGGAGGGTGATGGACATTAACAAGGATCTGCGAGGAAAAATGGAAGACCTGGAAAACAGATCCAGGCGACAGAACTTGAGGATTGTGGGGCTGCCCGAAGGAGTTGAAGGACCGAAGCCGACTGAGTATTTTGCCGCGATGCTGGCAAAACTATTGGGGAAGGGGGAGGCTCCCTCCCGATATGAACTGGATCGGGCTCATCGGTCGTGGAGGCCTGTACCAAAGGCGAGTGAGCCGCCAAGGGTAGTGACTCTGTGCTTCCGTAGGTACAGGGTGAAGGAGAAGGTCCTGAGCTGGGCCAAGCAGAAGCGGGTGGTGCAGTGGGCTGGAGCTGGTATACGTGTATACCAGGACTTTACGGTGGAGCTGGCGAGGAGGCGGGCTGCCTACAACCGGGTGAAGAGGGCACTGTACATTAGCAAGGTGCAGTGCGGCATTGTATATCCAGCGAAGCTGAGGGTGACTTATAAGCTCAGGGACTTTTATTTTGGAACGGCGGAAGCAGCGGAGGAGGTTGCGAAGGCAGAAGGACTATGGCAGAACTGACAAATTGAGAAATGGCCATGTGCCGATGTAACCTCATGACTGTATTTTCTTCTTTTTTGTTTCACAGCGTGCGGGTGTATGGGCTAAAGGAGCCAATGTTGTATATATTTGGACAAGGGAAGTGATGGGACTTTCACTCGAAATGAGGGCTCTTTGGGGTGTAGGTGGATATGCGGGGTTTGTGTGCTAAAAGGGGATCTCTGGGCTTTCCTAGTGCCAGGTAAGGGGGAACGGGACCTGGGCACGGGTCTTCACGCTGGCTGGTTTAAGCCGGCCAGTGAACGGGAGTGAGGTGGGGGGAGGGGCTGCGGCCATCGGAGCCTGGCAGAACAGGGTCCGAGGGGTCTAGCCGGGGTGGAAAGTTGGGGGGAAGGAACCAAGGTTGGGAGGAGGAGTTTTACAAGAGGCAGTGGACGGGAGGAGCTGGAGACTTGGGGGGGGGGGGGGGGGGGTTACAACTCTTGGGTATCATGTACGGTACTCTTTCAGAGGCTGGATGGCGTTGAGTGTAGGAGGGGGGGGAGTGGACTCTATAGGTCAATGGTGACCATGGGCGGTCCCGGACTCCTTTTTCTTTTTCTCTTTTTCTTTTTGTTTCCACCGTGGGAGGGTTTGGTTTATTGGATGCATATATTGACAGGTGGGCCGTTGTTTGGGGTGGTGGGAGGATGGGATCTTTGGTATCGTTAAGGGGATTGATTTTGTGTTTGTTACCGTTTACTGTCTGTGGGTGGGGTGTAAATGTTTGAAGGAAAACGTGAAAATGTAGAATAAAAAAATATTTTAAAAAATAAAGAGATCAGGGGTTGTGGGGAGAAGGCAGGACAATGGATGTGGGAAACATATCAGTCATGAGTGAAAGGCGTAGCAGACTCGATGGGCTGAGTGGCCTAATTCTGCTCCTATGTCTTATGTTTTGTCTCCCAACAGATTCTGCCATACCTGCGGAGTTTTTTCAACGTGCTGTTTTTGTTTGTGATGAAAATAGTGAGCCATTTAACCGTCCGCGCTCTCTCAACATGGCTAATCCTTTGCCTCAATTCCCACGCTATCGGGACATCCCTCGATTCCATTATCCCCAAACATCTCCGTCTTGAATACACTCAAAGACTAAGCCGCAACTTCCTGGGGTGGAGAACTCCAAAGGCTATGAACCCCTGGAGGAAGAAATTTCCCCTCGTCTTAAATGGCCAGCACCTCATTCGTTTTATTTATTCATTCATGGGCTGTGAGCGTTGCTGGCTGGGCCAACCTTCATTGCCCATTACCCTTGAACTGAGCGGCTGGCTAGGACATTTCAGAGGGCACATTAAGTGTCAAATTGGATTCGAAATTCAGTTCCTCGTCCTCAGATGGTGCCAGACCTGCAAATTCCATTCATCAAAAACTGGGAGATAAACAGAGGTGTCGCCACTGAGTTCAACAGCTTCATGAGCTTTCTGCTCCGTTTTACACCCATGTCCCACACGTGTACATACAAGAGTCAACCACAATGTGGTGAGTCACATGTAGGCCAGACCAGGTAAGGACGGCAGATTTCCTTCCCAAAAGAACATTGGTGAACCAGATGGGCTTTTATGACAATCGTTTCATGGTTATCATAAGACATAGGAGCAGAATTAGGCCACTCGGCCCATCGAGTCTGCTCCGCCATTCAACCATGGCTGATATTTTTCTCATCCCCATTCTCCTGCCTTCTCCCCATAACCCCTGATCCCCTTATCAATCAAGAACCTATCTATCTCTGCCTTAAAGGCACTCAGTGAATTGGCCTCCACAGCCTTCTGCGGCAAAGAGTTCCACAGATTCACCAGCCTCTGGCTGAAAAAATTGCCCATCTCTGTTTTAAAGGATCGTCCCTTTAGTCTGAGATGGTGTACTCTGGTTCTAGTTTTTCCGACAAAGGGAAACATCCTCCCCACGTCCACTCTATCCAGGCCTCGCAGTATCTTGTATGTTTCAAAAGATCCCCCCTCATCCTTCTAAACTCCAAGTACAGACCCAGAGTCCTCAAACGTTCCTCATACGACAAGTTCTTCATGCCAGGGATTATTCTTGTGAACCTCCTCTGGACCCTTTCCAAGGCCGGCACATCCTTCCTTAGATATGGGGCCCAAAACTGCTCACAATATTCCAAATGGGGTCTGACCAGAGCCTTATACAGCCCCTGGTCTTGTTTTTCATAGAATTTACAGTGCAGAAGGAGGCCATTTAGCCCATCGGGTCTGCACCGGCTCTTGGAAAGCGCACCCTACCCAAGGTCAACACCTCCACCCTATCCCCATAACCCAGTAACCCCACCCAACACTAAGGGCAATTTTGGACACTAAGGGCAATTTATCATGGCCAATCCACCTAACCTGCACATCTTTGGACTGTGGGAGGAAACCGGAGCACCCAGAGGAAACCCACGCAGACACGGGGAACGTGCAGACTCCGCACAGACAGTGACCCAAGCCGGAATCGAACCTGGGACCCTGGAGCTGTGAAGCAATTATGCTAACCACTATGCTACCGTGCTGCCCTCTCGACATGAATTCTAACATTGCATTTGCCTTCTTAACTGCCGACTGAACCTACATATTAACCTTAAGAGAATCGTGAACAAGGACATCCAAGTCCCTTTGTGCTTCTGCTTTCCGAAGCATTTCCTCATTTCAAAAAAGTCTGTCTAGATTTCTCCTTCCAAAGTGCATAACCTCACACTTTTCCACATTGTATTTCATTTGCCACTTCATTGCCCACTCTCCCAGCTTGTCCAAATCCTTCTGTAGCCCCCTTGCTTCCTCAATACTACCTGTTCCTCTATAGATCTTTGTATCATCTGCAAACTTAGCAACAGTGCCTTCAGTACCTTCTTCCAGATCATTCATATATAAGTTGTGGTCCCAGCACAGACCCTGAGGTACACCACTAGTCACCGGCTGCCATCCTGAAAAAGACCCCTTTATCCCCACTCTTTGCCTTTTGCCAGTCTGCCAATCCTCTATCCATGCCAGGATCGTACCCTTAACACCATGGGCTTTTAACTTATTTAACAGTCTCCTATGTGGCACCTTGTCAAAGGCCTTCTGGAAATCTAAATAAATCACGTCCACTGATTCTCCTTTGTTTAACTTGCATGTTATCTCCTCAAAGAACTCTAACAGATTTGTCAGACATGACCTCCCTTTGACAAAGCCGTGCTGACTCAGTCCTATTTTACTCTGCACTTCCAGGTACTCCGCAATCTCATCTTTAATAACAGACTCTAAAATCTTACCAATGACCGAAGTCAGGCTAACCGGCCTATAATTTCCCGTCTTCTGCCTCCCTCCCTTCTTAAACAGTGGTGTTACATTAGCCACCTTCCAGTCCTCTGGGACCCTTCCTGCCTCCAGTGATTCCTGAAAGATCATCACTAATGCCTCCACAATTTCCTCAGCTATCTCTTTTAGGATCCTGGGGTGTAGTCCATCCGGTCCAGGTGACTTATCCACCTTCAGACCTTTCAGTTTCCCCAGAACCTTCTCCTTAGTAATGGCCACTGCACTCACCGCTGCCTCCTGGTTCTCCTGGAGCTCGGGCATCCCACTGGTGTCTTCCACCGTGAAGACTGATGCAAAGTAACTATTCAGTTCGCCTGCCATTTCTTTGTTTCCTATTATTACTTCTCCAGCCACATTTTCTAGTGGTCCAATGTCTATTTTTGCCTCTCTCTTACCTTTTATATATTGAAAAAATCTCTTCCTGTCTTCATTTATTCGGAAACATTAGAGTTTGATATCCAGAACTTTTATTTAATTCAAATTTTACCGTCTGCTGTAGTGGGATTCGAACCAGCGTCCCGAGATTACCCTGGGTCTCTCTATTATTAGTCAAGTGATAACACCATTACCCCACCTCCTACTGATCAGCCATTATCTCACTGAATGGTGTAATGGGCTGGAGAGGCTGAATGGCCCAGTTGGGTTCTAACGTAGTAAGGTGAGGGGATTGGATATTGAAAGACTAAGGGGGATTATCACAGAATAATACAGTGCATAAGAGGCCCTTCGGCCCATTGAGTCTGCAGCGATGCATGAGACATCTGACCTGCCTACCGAATCCCATTTGTCAGCACTTGGCCCGTCGCCTTGAATGTAAAGATAATAGGCTTACACTAACACTGCAATGAAGTTACTGTGAAAAGCCCCTAGTCACCACACTCGGGCGCCTGTTTGGGTACACAGAGGGAGAATTCAGAATGTCCAATTCACCCAACAGCACGTCTTTCGGGGCTTGTGGGAGGAAACCGGAGCACCTGGAGGAATCCCACGCAGATGCGGGGAGAACGTGCAGACTCCGCACAGACAGCGACCCAAGCCGGGAATCAAACCTGGGACGCTGGAGCTGTGAAGCAATGGTGCTACCCACTGTGCTACCGTGCTGCCCAATGATGTTATGACGTGCCAAGTGCTCATCAAGGCACTTTAAAAAAAAACAATTTAGCGTGCCCAATTCATTTTTTCCAATTAAGGGGCAATTTAGCGTGGCCAATCCACCCACCCTGCACATCTTTGGGTTGTGGGGGCGAAACCTACGCAAACACGGGGAGAATGCGCAAACTCCACACGGACAGTGGCCCAGAGCCGGGATCAAATCTGGGACCTCGGCGCCGTGAGGCTGCAGTGCTAACCACTGCGCCACCGTGCCGCCCATCCAGGCACTTTTTAAAGGATGTGAGGCTACCCACCTCTACCACCCTCCCTATACCAGGGAGCAACATTCACGGTTTTGAGCTCGCATTCAAGCGGATGTTTTTCAGAACATGGCATCTTTGAATTTTTTAGTGTGGTCGCTGTGCAGGCTGAGTATAAGGGGACACGGTCCGTGCAGTGTATTTCAGGCTGAGTATAAGGGGACACGGTCCGTGCAGTGTATTTCAGGCTGAGTATAAGGGGACATGGTCCGTGCAGTGTATTCCAGGCTGAGGTGCCAGAGCATGGCTCAGCGTGAACGTTGCAGGCAGAGGGATTAGATCAGATGCCTCACGTGAATGAAAATAGATCAAACGTGAAGGATCACGTTTCCGGGCTCTGTGTTGCAACATTCGCCGATTCATGGAACCCGCAAGTAATACTGAACGAGGCCCAACGTTAGCATAAATATTCCTGTGGGCAAAGTCTTTTAATTGCAGGTGCATCAAAGCATTCGATCTATATTACGCATCAAGATCAATTCTAGGAAGCAGCATGTTGATATTAAAAGTTGTGTCAATATTTTTGCCGTACATCCTGTTCTCATTCCACACCGCACAATAAAAACAATTGAATCACAATTAACCCTTCTATAGTTGAAACACCCGCGTTAACACAACACCTTAACAGGGCTGAAAAGGTCATAAATGTAGGTGCAGAGGGTGTCGCTACGTAGTCCAACGCGTGGACAATTAGGCCCTGAAAACATACCATACAATTGAATAGTCTGATCCTAAATGTTGGCTCGCGAGTAACACCCTTTCCCCCCAGGCAACAATTGGTAAATACACATGATTGATACATTTGGGTAATGTAGGCGATTGCAGTGATGCTGTCATCTCCGAGACAGCCAGTTATGGGTTCAAGTCCCACATCAGGGACTTGTACCAGCGGCAGGGACCCGGGTCTGATTCCGGCCTTGGGTTACTTTCTGTGCGGAGTCTGCACGTTCTCCCCGTGTCTGCGTGGGTTTCCTCCGGGTGCTCCGGTTTCCTCCCACAGTCCAAAGATGTGCAGGTGAGGTGGATTGGCCACGCCAAATTGCGCCTCAGCGGGCAAGATGGGTTACGGGGACAGGGTGGGGCCGTGAGCCTGGGTAGGGTGTTCTGTCAGCGGTTTGGTGCAGACTCGATGGGCCGAATAGCCTCTTGAAATGAAAATGAAAATCGCTTATTGTCACAAGTAGGCTTCAATGAAGTTACTGTGAAAAGCCCCTAGTCGCCACATTCCGGCACCTGTTCGGGGAGGCTGGTACGGGAATTGAACCGTGCTGCTGGCCTGCCTTGGTCTGCTTTAAAAGCCAGCGATTTAGCCCAGTGTGCTAAACCAGCCCCTTTCTGCACGGTGGAGTTTCTACGATATGATGATTCTATGATCGGAGACCGGAGCACAGAACTAGCCTGACGCAGTACTGTACTCTCGTGCAGTCATTTTCAAACCGAGGGTCGTGACCCGTGGGTGGATCGCGGGCGGTTGTTGGGAGGGCTGCGGGGCCATGCGTTGCGGTGGCAGAGAGAAGGCTCCATACGCTGATGTCACGTGTTCTGGGTGCGAGAGATATTCTTCCCATTTTGCAGCTGCCGGCAGTGCTGGTGTGAGCTCCAGGGCCTCTGGTCAACAACCCATGAACAAAGCAGCATAAAGGTGGTGACTTGAGATGTGGGTTTATTAATTGTGGCACTGCACATCAGGATACATAGTCCTTGTTATATGCAGGGGATCACTGGCAAATGGAAGTTTAAACCCCTCAAAACCTCAAACAGCCTGGGTCGCGAAGGTCGGGCAGCCTGGGTCCCAAAGGATGGCTGGTGGATAAAAATGGTTCCCGGGCATGAAGTTTGAAAAACACTGCCCTAGTGCAGTACTGAGGGAGGGCCGCAGTTCCACAGATTCCGCCTTTCGGAAGTCAAATTGAGGCCCTTTTGCCTTCTCGGGTGTCGGAAAATGCCATGGTGCACTTTTTAAAAAAATTAGCCAATTCAGGGGCAATTTGGCGTGGTCAAGCCACCTACCTGCCCTGCACATCTTTGGGTTGTGGGGGTGAGATCCACACAGACACGGGGAGAATGTGCAAACTCGGCACAGACAGTGACCTAGGTCCTCGGTGTCGTGAGGCAGCAGTGCTAACCACTGCACCGACGTGCCGCCCCACCATGGTGCCCTTCTGAGGAAGGGCGGGAGGGTTCTCCCCTAACATCCTGACCAATATTTGTCATTCCCGTACCAGCCTCCCCGAGTAGGCGCCGGAATGTGGCGACTAGGGGCTTTTCACAGTAACTTCACTTGAAGCCTACTTGTGACATTAAGCAATTTTCTTTTCATTTGACCGACGCCACTAAAAAGAAAACAGATCATCCGGTCATCGCCGTCTGTGGGATCCTGCTGTGCACAAATTGGCTGCTGGGTTTCCTCCCATTACAACAATGACCACTCTTCAATGAGGACCTCTTTAGCTGCAATGTGATCCAGGGATGTCCTGCTTGTGAAAACCACAGTGTATAAATTAAAGTTCCTCCTTTAAGCACCAGGTATATCCAGCATCACAAGATGGCGGATAACCCCTCAATTGATAAGTTCCACCCTGACAAATAATGGACCAGACGATCCCCCCCCCCCATTTTAAACTCCAGTTAGTAACCAGAGAGCAGGACATGATTGTGTGCTTGGAATCTAATTTTGGGTCGAGATGACACCACCCAACCTTTGATCTGGAACCTTCCAATACTTGGTGAAACCCACCATTAAAGGGGAGCCTCCTGCTCCTCCATTAATCACTACGTAACCTCAACATTAAGGCGAGCTCTGCTCACCGATAATGTAGCTTCAGCGCTTTGATGAGGCTTTGTGCAGGAGCCTTTTATTAATCCCACCTAATGGGGTTTAAACACAGCAGTCGAGTTGAAAGCGTTAATCAATGCTCACACACAAGCACCATCATTAAGCTGCACTGTGCATTGGGTATGTCAGTCAATGTTAAGGCGCACGGCTATCTCCTGCAATCAAGTCCATTCCTAAATGCACAGGGCCTCCATGGAACCACGTGAGCTGTGTCGTCTGCCACCTCCAAGGGCCAGAAGGTTTTGGGGTCAAGAATAACTCCAGAACAGTGCAGTAATAAGGGAGCGCTGCAAAGTGCTCGAGGAGAAATTGAGTTTCAGGCCAAAAACTGCTCAACATCTTAATGCATAATGTAGTTTCTCTTGGTACTCCATTCCTCATGGTACCCACACAAAGGTGTTCACTACAGAAAGAAAACACTTGCTTTGGTAAAGCGCCGTTCACGACCTCAGGACATCCCAAAACACTCCGCACCCAATGATTTTTGAAGTGTCGTCTCTGTTGCAATGTAGGAAATGCAGCAGCCAATTTGTGCATAGCAAGATCCCGCAACAGAACCATGATAATGACTAGATCAACTGTTATTTATTTATTTAAAAAAAATACATTTACAGTACCCAATTATTTATTTTTTCCAATTAAGGGGCAATTTAGCGTGGCCAATCCACCTACCCTGCACATCTTTGGGTTGTGGGGGTGAAACCCACGCAGACACGGGGAGAATGTGCAAACTCCACACGGACAGTGACCCAGGACCAGGATTCGAACCCAGGTTCTCAGCACCGCAGTCCCAGTGCTAACCACTGCGTCGCGTGCTGCCCTGGGCAGGGTCTTGATATAATATCTCATCTCAAGGTCGTTGAGTTCAGCTTTGTATATATTCAATAACCCGTTCGCCACCTCTCCGGGCTCGAGAAAGCAACGATTACCAGCCTCGGGAGAGAAGAATTTCCTCCTCATTGCTTGAACGGGAGGACCCTTATACAGAAACTTAGCCTGCTAGTTCAAGCCCCCCCCCCTCCCCCATTGAGGGAAAACATTCTATCAGCATCTACCCAGTCAAGCCCATGCAGAACTTTATGCGTTTCAATAAAATCACCCCTCATTCTTCTAAACCCCAATGAGTATAGGGCAAACATGTCCAACCTTTTCTCAGAAATAAAGTCTATTCCTGTGGCAGATTTGATTAAAACTACTTCTAACATCCCATGCAAGTTACATTGACGCCATACAAGTGCCAGGCAATGACCATCTCCTACAAGAGAGGATCCTAACCATCGCCCCTTGACATTCAATGGCATTACCATCGCTGAATCCCCCCACAATCAACATCCTGGGGGTTACCATTGATCAGAAAGTGAACTGGACTAGCCATATAAATACTGTGGCTATCAGGGCAGGTCAAAGGCTAGGAATCCTACAGCGAGTAACTCACCTCTTGTTCCCCCCCCCCGCAAAGTCTGTCCACCATCTACAAGGCACAAGTCAGGAGTGTGATGGAATCCTCTCCACTTGCCTGGATGAGCTCAGCTCCAACAACACGCAAGAGGCTCGACACCATCCAGGACAAAGCAGCCCCGCTTGATTGCTCTCCTTCCACAACATTCTAACCCTCCCGCACCAACGAACAGTGGCAGCCGTGTGTACCATCTACAAGATGCACTGCAGTAACTGAACAAAGTTCCTTAGACAGCACCTTCCAAACCCACGCCCATCTAGAAGGACAAGAGCAGCAGATACCTGGGAACCCCACCACCTGGAGGTTCCCCTCCAAGTCACTCACCACCCTGACCTGGAAATATATCGCCGTTCCTTCACTGTCGCTGGGTCAAAATCCTGGAACGCCCTCCCTAACAGCACAGGGGGTGTACCTACACCTCAAGGTTGCAGCGGTTCAAGAGGGCAGCTCACTACCCCCTAAGAGTTGGGCAATAAATGCCGGCCTAACCAGCGACATCCACTTCCCGTAAATGAATAAAAGAAATCCCAGGATGATTCATCTTGAACTTGATGTTAACATTTGGGGGTAAATGTTTCTCTCACCTTCCAATCCCCTCCCTTCTGCTGAACTGTGGACTCGACTGAAGGAGCTCAGCCACTCGGTCCCGTTCCTCTTCCCATAATCTTCAAAATACAGACGATTAACCATTTCTCGTTGCGAATATGGACCCCGTGTTTAACAGGTTATTCCAGCTCTCTGCATAGAGTAATGTTTTCATTCTTATCCCCATCAGCTTAAATTGCTGGCCGCTCTGCCTTAACTTGCGAAGATTAATTTTTCAATTTCCAAACACAGTGGTCTGTCTCAATGATGGTTCCCTATTGGTTCCTGGGTCCCTCAACTCAACACCCTACATGAAAGAGCTGCACAGCCGTCCCTTTCTGCGTAAGTGACGGGTTTAGTGGAAAAAGCGTGAGAAGAAGGTTCTTGTAGAGCCTCAAGGCCAGGCTGGACCTGTTGGGCTAACCAGTCGGTTCCTGTGCCCAAACGTCTTTGCAGTTCCAGAGTCCCCCAGACTAATCGAAATCGTCTGCCTCCCTCATTTTGCAATTTTGAATCCCTCTGTCCCATTCCCCTGCGCTCAATCTGTAAAACATTCCCAAGGATTGTGCCCACCTGCTGTTGGGCATGTGCACTTTTCAAAATCCCAATTTGCCACCGTTTTGCGCGAGATTCCTAAGGAACTGTCTGCAACAAACCCCCCACTCCGCCCCCGTTAAATCTGTGCAGTCAACAAAAACAGCCCAGAACCGCTTCCGAAGATTTGCCAGCACAGCAAAGGAGAGGCCTCCCACCTCTCAGGCAGCAGAGGGGGAGAGGTGGGGATTGAACCCATGCTGCACAGTGCAAAGATTCTTGACACTCCGCCCCAGCTTCCAGCGGCAGAGGTTGTAACGTGATAACTCCGGGCTCTGTGGGAGCTGCCACATTAGGCCTGGCCGGAAGGTGCACAAAACCTGTTAGCTCAGCTGGGGAAGGGTGAGGATTTCAGAATGCAGACCAGGTCAAGCTTTGGGCTTCCGCGCCCCCCCCCCCCCCCCCACCTCATGCAAACCACCACCCCCAATCCCCTTGTCAAATAGGTGATTAATGACTCCACATCTGAGCTGCCACGGTCCAGTGCAAGGTTTGCAGACTAGCCGGGATCTTCAACACTCCTGAGGGGCGATGATAGGTCCAGGGAGGTTACGGAACAGAAGGCGCGAAGGAATGATGAGGAAAGGTGGAAACGATGAGACCATGGAGGAGAGGATTCTGGAAGATTTCCACCCCCCCCCCACCCCCTTTTTTGTTATTTAATCGTCAGTGACTCCGCCGGGGTAACAGGAACAGCACGGGTCACAACAAAAGCAAAAAAAAAAGAAAGACATGCGGTCATAAAGTGACCACTCCTCAAATTATCTCAGGGCCAACAAAGAGTTTTCCCAAGTGCAGTCACTGTCGCAATGCTGCTAATTTGTGCACAGCAGGATCCCATCAAACAACAACAAGAACAACATGAGACCGGTCGGATAATCTGCATTCTGCGATGTTGACCGAGGATAAACATTGGTCAGAATACCTGGGAGAACTCTCCCACTCTTCAAAAATAGCACCACGGGCTCTTTCACACATAAGGCAACAGAGCAGCGATAGGCAACCGAGGCTGTCGAGTGGGTCGTGAGAGTGTGACCCTCCTTCATCACAGTAGGTCGCAAGGTTTGAAATCGGGGCTGGTTCACTAACCGTGGCAAGGTAGCACAGTGGTTAGCACTGCTGCTTCACAGCTCCAGGGTCCCGGGTTCGATTCCCGGCTTGGGTCACAGTCTGTGGGGAGTCTGCACGTTCTCCCCGTGTGTGCGTGGGTTTCCTCCGGGCGCTCCGGTTTCCTCCCACAAGTCCCGAAAGACGAGCTGGTTAGGCGAATTGGACATTCTGAATTCTCCCTCAGTGTACCCGAACAGGCGCCGGAGTGTGGCGACTAGGGGCTTTTCACAGTAACTTCATTGCAGGGTTAATGTGAGCCTACTTGTGACAATAAAGATTATAAATAATACATTTAACACACGCCAAATATTTCAAAGTGAGTTATCGAAAATGCTTAATCGTTCCTATCTTAATAGAACTGTCATTAACTTCAAATGGTAAAAACAAAAGAAATATTTATACTTTGGACACAGGGGGAGCACACGGCTCTCACAGTCAATGTTGTGAGCAATCAGCACCCTCCTCACTTCACTCACTGGTAGGAAAAGACACTACGGATGGAAATCAGTGGAATGGGGCACCCCTGCGCATGGGCAACAGTCAGACCCTCGGTTTAACATCCCACCGGAAAGTCAGCAGCTCCAACAGTGCGGCACTCCCCACAGCGCTGCACCGGACCACCAGTCTGGAATTTATTTTTTGCACTCAAGCCTGGAGCGGGACTCGAAACTGGAACCTCGAGATTACAGAGGCCAGAGGGCTGGCAGCTGAGCCACGGGCTGGCAAGTGCGACAAGAGCTGAACTAGAAACCGTGGCGCGCCAGCTCTCCCTTCCCGAAAAAGTGCGCCAATCTTAACCCAATCACTCCAGAGGGTACAGTCGCAGAACGGGACTGCAGTTGTATTGGAACTGTTTGCACGGAGGACCCTGCTGAATTCGCTTGTCCTCTTGGCCACAAATAATCTTTTCTCTGCCTCCCCGTCTTTAGAAATGTCTGTAGTTCTCAGTTCAATTATAAATGATTTAGAATCGTATCGACTTGCCTTAATTTGCTCCCTGATTGAGGACAGATTGACATAGCAAGCGTGAGAGCATGGGGGGGGGGGGGGGGGGGGGGCAATATTTTTGCCGGTCCCTTCCTGCACCCCTGGTGCAACCTGTTTTAAATGTGTCGCCCCCCCCCCCGCCCCAACATTGTGATACAGGTGGAGCACAGAGTTCTTGAATTCAAGCCCACCCAAAGCCATTCTTCAGCGCCCTTGTCAGATTGAAGCTGTCTACACAGCGGTCATGGTGTGTGGACGCGCAAACAGCTCAGTTTTCTGAAAGGTCTGGATGGACGGGCCATGAATGTTATCGCAGGGAGTACATGGGAGTCCATTAATCATTCCTCTGGGCAGCAGTGACAGGGAGTCAATCAACTGTGACCGATACTCTTCCAGCTTCCCAAATCCCCAGCTCCCAATCGGCGCTGCGCCCCCTGCACTCGGATGATCTTTAAAAGTTGCACTCCCCACTTGTCCCAACGGAAACTCAATTTGGCGCACCATCGCTCGGGGAAATGACAACCCCCGCTTTCACACTGAGCTGTAAATGGGAGGTTTGTATGGTTGGTGAATCGTTCTTTGAGGGAAAGAAATTGCATTCATGTAGCGCCTTGCACAACCTCAGGACATTCCAAAGCGCTTTGCAGCCAATTAAGTGCAGCTTTTGAAGTGCAATCACGGTTGTAATGCAGGAACCTCAGTGGCCAATTCGTGCAGAGCAAGCTCCCGTGTGCAATGGGGCAGCACGATAGCACAGTCCCAGGTTCGATTCCCGGCTTGGGTCACTGTCTGTGTGGGGTCTGCACGTTCTCCCCGTGTCTGCGTGGGTTTCCTCCGGGTGCTCCGGTTTCCTCCCACAAGTCCTGAAAGACGTGCTTGTTAGGTGGATTGGACATTCTGAATTCTCCCTCAGTGTGCCCGAACAGGCGCCGGAGTGTGGGACTTTCACAGTGACTTCACTGCAGTGTTAATGTGAGCCTACTTGTGACACTAATAAAGATGACTAATGAGATCATAAGCAGGTTACCTGTCGGTTCAGAGATAAATGTTGGCCCGGGACAATGGGGAGAACTCTCTTGCTCTTCTACAAATGGTGCTATGGGATCTTTTACGCCCACCCTGGAGGGCAGATGGGACCTTGGTTTACCGTCTCACCCAATAGGCGGCACCTCTGGCAATGCCGCGCTCAAGCCGGTGGAGTAGATCTAGATCTCGTGTTCAAGTTGCTGAAATAGGATTTGGAGCCATGGTCTGTTGATTCAGAGGTGGGAATGCTGCCTTCCGAACCACTCTCGATAGAACTGGTGTGAGGCACAAGTCAAGACGACTTGCATTTGTATAGCGCCTTTCAGTACCTCAGGACATTACAGCCAATGAAGCACTTTTAAAGTATAGTTACCGGTAGGGAACACAGCAGCCAATTTACGCACAGAAAGCTCCCACAGGCAGAAATTACATCATGACCATGTAACCTGTTCTTTGCGATGCTCATTGAAGGATAAATATTGGCCAGACACGGAAAACCTTCTCCTGACCTTTCTGCAGGTCTGCTGTGAGAATGATTGAGTTGTACGTGTGACTATTGAATACAACTGTGATGCCCGTTTCATCGGAAGAGGAGTTAGCCATTCGGCCCTTTGAAGCTACTCAGTGAGATCATGGCTGATCTGTAACTTAACTTCACAAACCCGCCTTGTCCCAAGCCCCTTAATAGCTTTAGCTCGTAAAAATCTCTCAATCTCGGTCCTAAAAGCATCAATTGCCATTTGCAGGAGAGAGTTCCAAACTTTTATCGCCCTTTGTGTGGAGAAGGAGTTTGCAGTTTCACTCCTGAAAGATCTGGGGCGAGATTCTCCGACCCCCCGCCGGGTCGGAGAATCGCCGGGGGCGGGAATCGCGCCGCGCCGGTTGGCGGGCCCCCCCCGGCGCGAATCTCCGGCGCCGAAGTCCTGCTGCTAGAATGCCTGTCCCGCCGGCGTGGATTAAACCACCTCCCTTGCCGGCGGGACAAGGCGGCGCGGGCGGGCTCCGGGGTCCTGGGGGGGGCGCGGGGCGATCTGGCCCCGGGGGGTGCCCCCATGGTGGCCTGGCCCGCGATCGGGGCCCACCAATCCGCAGGCAGGCCTGTGCCGTGGGGGCACTCTTTTCCTTCCGCCTTCGCCACGGTCTCCACCATGGCGGAGACGGAAGAGACCCCCTCCACTGCGCATGCGCGGGGATGCCGTGTGCGGCCGCTGACGCTCCTGCGCATGCGCCGCCCGGCAATGTCATTTCCGCGCCAGCTGGCGGGGCGGAAATCAGTCTGGCGCGGGCCTAGCCCCTCAAGGTTAGGACTCGGCCGGTCAAGGGGCGGAGGATTCCGCACCTTTGGGGCGGCGCGATGCCGGACTGATTTGCGCCGTTTTTGGCGCCGGTCGGTGGACATCGTGCCGATACCGGAGAATTTCGCCCCTGGTTCTACGTTTTGAGATTAAGTGCCCTCGTCCCAGCATCTCCAACAATCAGAGATAGTTCCACTTAACCTAGCCAGGGCTGGCTAGCTCAGTTAGCCTGTAGACTGGCAATGAGATACCAACAGCACAATTTGAAGCCTTGCACTTGCAATGGTAGTTCAGGCCTCCTCGCCTTGCCCCATGCTTGTTCAGGAATGGTGCCCCTCCAGTTATATAATCAATCGTCTGCCACATTGAAAAAAATGTATTTGCTCCTCGGATGTGGGCGTCGCTGACGAGGCCAGAGTCTATTGCCCATCCTTAACTGCCCTAGAGATGGTGATGGTGGGGGTGGCACGCGGGCACAGTGGTTAGCACTGCTGGCTCACGGCGCCGAGGACCCGGGTTCGATCCCGGCCCCGGGTCACTGTCCGTGTGGAGTTTGCACGTTCCCCCAGTGCCTGCGTGGGTTTCGCCCCCATAACCCAAAGATGTGCAGGGTAGGTGGATTGGCTACGCTAAATTGCCCCTTAATTGGAAAAAAATTGAATTGGGTACTCTAAATAAATAAAAAAAACACAGGGACTGCAATGGTTCGAGGCGACGCCCCCTTCTCAAGGGCAATTAGGGATGGGTAATAAATGCTGGCCTAGCCAGCAACACTCGCCAATGAATGAACAAAAAACAAACTAACGGAGCGAGAAGATTTGGTCTGTTGTGAACTATACCTACCCACCTCCACCGGTCCCCCTGAAAATATTGAAAACTTAAATCAAATTACCCCTTAGTCAGGGCGGCATGTGGCGTAGTGGTTAGCACAGCAGCCTACAGCGCTGAGGACCCGGGTTTGAATCCCGCCCCTGGGTCACTGTCCGTGTGGAGTTTGCACATTCTCCCAGTGTCTGCGTGGGTTTCACCCCCACAACCCAAAGATGTGCAGGTTAGGTGGATTGGCCACGCTAAATTTGCCCCTTAATTGGGAAAAAAATAATAATTGGGTACTCTAAATTTATAAAGAAAATTTTTTTAAAAAAATTACCCCTTAGTCTTCTACATTTCAGGGGTGGGTGGGGGGTGGGGGGGATATAATGCTAGACTGCGTAATACGTCTTTGTTGTTTGTCCAAATCTGCCCTGGGGCATAAACGGGGAAAAATCGGAATGAGGATTGTCCCCTCACACACCGAGCAAATGCATTTGCTGGAAGCAGGTCTCCAGTATCAAACAGGAGATCGATAAAGAGGCCCGTGGGACAACGCAACTTAAGTATCTGCTTAGGCAATGAAGTCCCGACTGCATGTCACACGTCAAACTGCCTATCCTTCCCTGTTGCAGCAATCTACATCCATCGGAACTGCATCAATCACAGATTCCATAATAGGGTTGATCTCTATCACCTTGCAGTGAACAAGACGGTATTGGAGCGGAGGGGCTGCGTGCGATTTCTCCGCTTCTGCGAGGGAGTCATCGGGAGTGCTTCTGATCAAACGGCCAATTTCAAAACTGCGGGGGCTCAGATTGATTTGATTGGATGTTGACGAAAAGAATCTTCACCAGAAATTCACCTTCGACAATAAATATCTTTAGCTGTTGCACTAAATGGGTCCAGGTGGGCGGGATCTCCCCTCTCCGCTGCAGAGGATTTTCCGGCCCCGGGGGTGGCCGACTGCCGGACTCGCCGGCCCCGCTGATGTCTAGCGGGTTTTGAGAGCCCCGCATCTTTAATGCAGCAGAACGTCAGGAGGTGCGCATCAACACTGGAGAAGCTCGACACAATCCAGGCCAAAGCAGCCCCGCTTGATTGGGATTCTGCACACTGCCTCAAACATTCACTTCCTCCACCACAAGATGCACTGCAACAACTCACTTCGGACTGCACCAAACACACCATCCTGACTTGGAAATATATCGCCCGTTCCTTCACCGTCACTGGGTCAAAACCCTGCAACTCGCTCCCTAACAGCACTGTGGGTGTGCCTACACCGCATGGGTTGCAGGCAAGGTGGCGGGGCGGGCACACCCACACCTGCTCACGGGAGATTAGGGATGGGCAATGAAGGCTATCGTCCCGGGGATGTGGACATCGCTTGTCCAGCGACGCCGACATCCCAGGAGACGACGGAAATAAAACTGCAGCGTCAAAAACGTGATACGGAGCCTTGCGAGAAGATACTGGAGCACCAGACGGTAGGTTGTGAGGAGAGACTTTAAAGGAGGGGAAGAGTTAGAGAAGGGGAGAGTTCAGGGCGGGAATCTCAGATTCATGCGGCCAAAGTTTGGCTGCCAGGGGTGGAGTGTTGAAAAGAGACCAGAAACGCAGGAACCCAGTGGGTTGTGAGACTGGAGGAGGTGACAGAGATAGATAGGGGCGAGGCCATGGGGGATTTCGAACACAGAATTGCAAATTTTAAAATTGTGGCTTTGCCTAACCTGGACCCAACGTAGATCAGTGAGCACAGTGTAACACAAGTTCACTTTTGGTGATTAAGCATTTCATTTGGGCGCAGGAGAGAGAGCGAGAGTAGAAAACTAGTCCTTGTGCTATGTTGGGTACCCCATTGCGGGAGCAGGAATTATGCAGTATAGAATCAGTGGGATGTTATTGGGGTTTTTTAAATACATTTTCTTGACTGGGTCTAACCAGAATTTTCCTTCCTTCGGAAGAACAGGACAGGAACAGGCCCTTCGGCCCTCAAACCTGTACTGGCCATGATACCACCCGTGGCCAAAACCCTCAGCACTTCCCAATGCTGTATCCCTCGATACCCATCCTATCCATATATTTGTCGAGATGCAAAGAGCAAACGAACGAGCCATAGGGGAGATTTGAAATAAAGTTTAGTACAGAAACGCGCAGAAGGAGACCATTCGGCCCATCCGAGTCTGCACCGACCCTCCAAAACAGCATCAAACCCAGGTCCAACCCCACCTAACCTGCACATTTTTCGACTGTGGGAGGAAACCGGGGCACCCGGAGGAAACCCACGCAGACACGGGGGAGAACGTGCAGACTCCGCACAGACAGTGACCCAAGCCGTGAATCGAACCTGGGACCCTGGTGCTGTGAAGCAACAGTGTTACTGTGCCGCCAAGTGAACCAGATGGGTTTTTACAACAATGGTTCCAGGTTTTTATTGAATTCAGGTTTCACCGTCTGCCGTGGTGGGATTTGAACCCAGTATCCCAGAGCATTACCCTGGGACTCTGCATTATTAGTCCAGTGACAATACCATTACATCACCACATCCCGTTCAGCTTCCAGCGTTGGTGTGACATCTCTAGGCACATACAACTTCAGACACTACGGATAAAATCCTTACATTTGGGGAGTTCAGTTAAAATGCGAATATTGCACAAGTCAATGACGTAACCCATTTATCATTCGTGAATTGAAGCTGTGTAACTCAGGTATGCAGTTTCCATGACACTATCTTATCATGGTTCATCGATTGCGTAATCAGTGTTTGATAAATAAGAGTTTTTGAAGGCTTCTCCTGAATGGGAACGAAGATGACCTGGACTTAACCACGGAAGCTCAAAAAGGTGAAAGGGCTTGATCCCAAGTCTGTGCAGAATTGGCTGAGCTCAGACGGGGCAAAGCTTAAGGACGATCACTTCACCAAAACACCTCGGGCTGAGATTGTAGGGCCAAACCCTCATCAGGCACTAAAACTAAGACGAGGAAAGTCAAGTGGGGAGGGGCGCAGTGGGAAGAGGAGGATGCAATGTCCCTTTAATTAAGCACCTTGTTCTTTTGTTTGAAGTTGTGGAGCAGAGATTAAAATCGTTACTCTGCCACATCAGCTGGAGTCAGTAAATTGGTAGATAGGAAGCCATTTCAAAAAGGGCAGATAATTGATAAACTGTAAACTGAGTAATGGTCTTGACAATCATGCATCATACTACGAACTGCTGACTGGGGAGGATAGAAATCAGTGATTAGGATCCTACTCAACTTCGGAGAGGGAGCGAGAGGGCGAGGGGGGGTAGTGTGTGCAGCGTTGACTATAACCGTCGTGGTCAGTTGGGATTTCTGTGGAGCCCAGCAAGGAAAAGATGCTGTGACGATTAAAACTTGTGAGAAAGGCAACTCACCTCAGCTCATCTTGGCCAGTAACCTGGTTCAAGGACCTCCGGGCAAGGACGCCATTTGTGAACAAGTAGCCCTCCCGGGGCATTGCTCACAGGGCTGAACTCTTTCGGAATAAATCTTCTCCGATTCGAAAGAACACATCCACGCACCGCACCTTTTAAAAACTGAACCACGGCTTTTGGGGGGGGACGGGACACGACACACAGCCATTCCCTGGTTCATTCCCCACAGTAATGCCCGGACTAATCAAGGGTTAACTTGCTTGGTTTTATATTTACGATGGTGCAGCAGTTAGCACTGCTGCCTCGCAGCGCCGGGGACCTGGGTTCGATTCTGACCTCGGGTCACTGATTGTGTGGAGTTTGCACGTCCTGCCCGTGTCTGCGTGGGTTTCCTCCGGGTGCTCCGGTTTCCTCCCACAGTCCAAAGAGGTGCAGGTTAGAGAGGGTTGGCCGTGATAAATTGCCTCTCAGGATGGGGTTGCAGGAATAGTGCGGGGTATTGGGCCTCGGTAGTGTGGTCATTCTAAAAGTGTCGGTGCAGACTCAATGGGCCGAATGGTCTCTTTTGCACTGACGGGATTCTATGAAAAGCTTGGCAGTTAACTGTTTTCTAGTCCATTTTTCATGGCAACACCTCTGGCAATCAGAGACCACCTGCCAGCCAATCAGCACCCTCTCTTCTCATGCAGAATATTTTGTTGTTCCGAGACTTGGCATTCTTGCCATTTTTTCCTGATGAGTGCGAAACAAAAAGCTTTGACAGCATATCTCATTTTTCCAAGATCCTCTAGATTTGTGCATTTTGAATTGTGCCTCTTATCGACAAAATGAAACTAGAGCAGGACTCAAATCTGATACTTTGTACAAGTAGATTGGCAAGGCATGCCTCACAGTCAGTTAATTAATGCAATTTTATAAATACAGACACAATGGGCTGAGTTCTCCGCACCCCGACACCTAAATCACGTCCGGCGGGGGCGGCGGAGAATCCATTTCCCCACACGGAATTGGGACCGGCGCCAGTTCGCCAATTCTGCGGACCCCGAAAGTATGCCGCGCCGTCCAGCACCTACCTGGGGCCATTGCTAGCGGCCCACTCCGACCCCGACCAGCCGAAGTCCCGACGGCGTGGATCTAATGTGGTCCAGCCGGTCGGGAGACTAGCGTGGCGGCTACGGACTCAGTCCGCGGCCGCGCTGGTCGGGGGCGGGCTGATCGGAGGGCAGCCCTCCCGCCTTATACGCGGCCAGGAAATGTGAGTGCGGGCGGTGAGGGTCGGGCACGTGGCCAATGGGGTGGCGGGGTTTATCTTCAGGGTCCAGCTCCTCGGTCCGAGTCCGCCATGGAGCACGGTGCGGCCGCTGGAGGCCGCTGCCGTGCGCATGCGCGGCCTCCGACCCGGACGTTCGGGGTCCCGTATCTGCAGCAAAAGCTGGTAGATTTACGCCGGGTCACTGCTCGCCCCCTGCAGGGCTAGGAACACGTGGCCCTTTCACGCCTGTTTTTTCTGGCGTGAAAGTTCACAATTCTTACGCCGGCGTGGCGACATAGTCCCAATAACAGAGAATCCAATCCAGCCCAATGCCAATGAAGCTGGGGACCTGTTCTATGGCGCTACCTAGTGGCCATAGCTGCAACTGCAGCGTGACAGTTGACATTGCAAAATTGAACGGGTAGTTCTGATATTGTAATTCGCCAGAATGAATGTCAACACAAAAGAATGACTAAAAACCATGACAGCAGGAGGAAAGGTTTATGGATAGAAAGTCCATGCACTGCACAGGATTTCGAATAATGTACATCTTTTATCCATATAAATATGTTCAAGCGCTGGTAAAGATGCAATATTAAAAATGCAGCCTATATTGGGGTCTGAATAAAAAGTTCTCCAGTGATACAACATTTGACCAAAAGCCTGGTCAAAGGGCTAGATTTTGATGATTGTCTTAAAATGAGGAGAGAGAAAGAGAGACGGGGGGAACATTAGGGATTAGGCTACAGACAGCTGAATGATAGAAGAGAAATTGAAGATACACAAGGGATGAGAATTCCGGGCGGCACAGTGGTTAGCACTGCTGCCTCAATGCGCCGAGGACCCGGATTCGATCCCGGCCCCGGGTCACTGTCCGTGTGGAGTTTGCACATTCCCTCCGTGTCTGCACGAGTCTCGCCCCCACAACCCAAAAAGATGCGCAGGGTAGGCGGATTGGCCACGGTTAAATTGCCCTTAAATGGCAAAAAAATAAAATAATTGGGTACTCTGAATTCTTTGAAAAGAGATGAGAATTCGATACAGTCGGCAGGAATGGGCGATAAATCTGGCCCTTGAAATTTGGGGTGTTGCTGGAGTGAGAGCCAATCAGCACAGGGGTTCATGGGTCAGAATTTGATTCTGCGTAGCCACAAGATCGATCTCGGAATCCACTGAGCCAAGCCGGCTGGACGATGCACAGGATCGATTTTAAGTCTTCCAACCCTCACCTGAGCAGACCCGGACCCGAGAGAAATGCCGCAGCAGTCACACGTGGGACTGGATGGCAGGGCAGAAATTTTTATTATTATTTTTTTATTATAAATCGGGAGAGAGGAATGCCATGGCTCATTAAATAAAGAAGCGGCATGTTGTTGCTGTGTCTCTTTGGATCGAAAAACACGAGTTAAACAACACAAGTTGCTGTGTTGTTCTGCAGTCTGTAACACTCTTCCATCATTGCTTTCTTCAAAGCCTTTCCTGCCAGGAAACTGAAGATTAATTTTGCCTGCCCTTATGTCATGCTCTCTGGAAATCTGTGACTAATTGGGTTGGCATCCACCCTGTAGCCATAATACTCCAGAAACGGCCCTAATTTTGATTAATAGTATGTCGTATTAGGGCTGCTAATTACCAGTAGCTACGATGAGGCTTTTTTCATTAGCTGGTAATGGAGTGGGCTACAGCAGGAACAAGCCTTTTAGGGTGGGAGGAATGTACTCCATATTGCGCCAGAGTGACAGCAAGTGGCTAATAATGATAGATACGCAGCCTCTATTCCCAGGCTAGTGTTGCGAGCAGAAATACTCATCATGAACAAAGGGCCACTGGGTCTAAACTACGTGGCGGTTCTGGTGTGTGAGGTGGTACCCAGTGTTTCTGGATGAAGGCTAGTCTACGTGCTGACAATCATTCAGGCCGAGTCACCAATTGGGTTGTCCAAAATGGATGATGGATAAGCCATTTTGAGAACTTTGCTTTAATATACACATATACAAATGGCACCTAAGGCTTTGGAAAATAGTCTCCTCCAAAGCATAAAAAAGACCTTCTGAATTCCTTCCTCGTCAGCACTTCATTCGTCAGTGCCTCAGTTTTAAAATTCCCACTCTCGTTTTCCAATCCCTTTATTGCCTCAACCCCTCCTTACCTGAATAATGATAATCTATAATGTCACAAGTCGGCTTACATTAACACGGCAATGAAGTTACTGTGAAAAGCCCCTAGTCGTCGCACTCCGGCGCCTGTTCGGGTACACCGAGGGAGAATTCAGAATGTCCAAATTACCTAACAAGCACGTCTTTTGGGACTTGTGGGAGGAAACCGGAGCACCCGGAGGAAACCCGCGCAGACACGGGGAAAACATGCAGACTCCGCGCAGACAGTGACCCAAGCGGGGAATCAAACCTGGGGAGTTGGCGCTGTGAAGCAACAGTGCTAACCACTGCGCTACCGTGCCGCCCATAATCTTCACAATCTCTTCCAGCAACCTTCCGAGATCTCCGCGCTCCTCCAATTCCTGTCGCATCCCCGATTTTAAAATCTCCCATCAGCCCTGATCATAATGAATGGTGGATCAGGCTCGAATGGCCTCCTTCTGCTTCTATTTTCTACGTATGCTTCTATGCCTGCACGTTCTAGAGGTGGTGAGGCGGGATTGGTGAGCAGCTGCATGGCAGACGGGTGTTTAAAGGAGGCTTTGTCAGGTAGAGAATTCAGGCGATCTGCCGTGGAGAGCGTCCTTGCTTTTGAGTCAGAAACTCCGGGCTCAAGTCCCTCTCTCGGACTTGATGGTCGTGGGAGGCACGTTCGCAATGCGGCAAAAAGCAGGCTGAATGTCAACCTGCAAAATTCTTCCTGTAAACATTTGGTGGGCGGCAAGAGCGGTTGAGACACGCGAGTGCCATGGCTAATGCAGAGTGGCACCCAATCAAGATAAAGTCTAGCGATCGGGGCATGGGAAGCGAACAAGCTGCTGGAATGTGTGCTCCATCAGCCTCCTGCACCCCTGGACGTGGGAACCCTTTTACGTCTTCGACCTGAAAATCAATGCTTGCTATTTAAGCTTTACGAACTTGCTTTTACTAGACACCCTGTGCAAAAAGCAAGTGTGCAAAGAATAAGAGGGGTGGGGGGGGGGGGGGGGGGGGGTTCGCTCTCGCAACTTTCCAATTTGTGCTGCCTACATGTGACACTGCTGATGGTTCTCGTTTAATGACTTTTTTTTTTTAACGTATTGTGATAAATCGCTCGGAATGCCAGATTCTTTGAACTTTTACCTCATTCTTGAAAAATAAACAGAGCTTCATTTGTTGGAATCGGCCTGTGTTTTGTCTTGTGCTTGACGGTATATAAATCTTAAGTTTCATTCTGCCGACGCTGCCCGTTTGCTTGTGTCAGGCTGAAATGCTTTGCATGGTGTTAAGTTCACAATGTTGCCCAACCTTTGGGGACAGTGGAAACGCGCAGAAATGCTCTCAAGAGTTACCGACATAAAGCAAAAGTAAAGGGAAGTCGCCATTGTCCCAGATGACTGAAGGCTGCTTTTCCCTTTGGTTGGGGATTTTCACAGTAACTTCATTGCAGTGTTAATGTAAGCCCCCCTGTGACAATAATGAAGATTATCATTATAAATATGAATTAAGAACAGGAGGAGTAGGCCATTCAGTCACTCGACCCTGTGCTGCCACCGGATTAGATCGGGGCTGATTGGATTGTGGCCTCACCTCTACTACCCTCTCTAACACCTTCCCCCGCCCCTCCACCATTACCGTTGACTGTCTTGTCAATCAAGAATAATCTAACTCAGCCTTATAAATATTCAATGGCCCACTCTCCACTACTCTCTGGAGAAGAGAGAGCTCCACAGACTCATGACCCTCAGGAAGAATATGTCTCCTCACCTTGGCCTTAAACGGGAGAGTCCTTATTTTCAAACTGTGTCCCCAATGTGGTGGTATGTATTAGGGGTAGTACGGTACCTGTGAAGCGAGAGGCTATTGGCTGACAGGTCCAGGTCCTGGTTGGATCTGCCGCCTGATGGCTCCGCCCAGAAGGCGGAGTATAAGAGCTTGAGTTCTCCCAGCAGCCGCATTCTGTAACTGAGCTGCTGGGGAACAAGTCTTGCTTAATAAAGCCTTGATTGACTTCATCACTTCTCGACTTGAGTGAGTAATTGTTGTGCTACACCCAAGTTCCAGTCTCTCCCGTAAAGGGAAACATTCGCTCTGCACCCACCCGGTCGACTCTCACAAACATCTACAGATGTGCCATAGAGAGCATCCTATCGACTGCATCACAGCCTGGTATGGCAACTGCTCGGCCCAAGATCGCAAGAAATGGCAGAGTGTGGTGAACTCAGCCCAACGCATCACACAAGCTTGCCATCCTTCCATTGACTCTGTCTACACCTCCCGCTGCCTCAGGAAGGCAGACAGCATTATCACAGACCCCTCCCACCCAGGCATTGCCCTCTTCCAGACCCTTCCATCATGCAGAAGGTACAGAAGTCTCAAGATCCGCACACCCAGACATAGGAACAGCTTCTTCCCCACAGCTACTAGACTCCTCAACGACTCCCCCTCGGACTGATCTGTTCCCTGTAAGAACACTATTCACGACGCCCTATGCTGCTCTTGCTCATGTATTTGCTTTGTTTGGCCTCTTGTTCCGCACTGTAACCAATCACTGTTTGTTGATGTACCATTTGTCAATGTTCTCTGGTGATTATTTTTTGTCTGCTATGTACGTACTGTGTACGTTCCCTCAGCTGCAGAAAAATACTTTTCACTGTACATGTGGCAATAAATCAAATCAAATCAGAGACTCCTTCCACCCAGGCTTTGCCCTCTTCCAGACCTTTCCATCAGGCAGAGCATACAGAACATAGGAACAGCTTCTTCCCCACAGCTACTAGACTCCTCAACGACTCCCCCTTGGACTGATCTGTTCCCTGTAAGACACGAATCGCGATTCCCTCTGCTGCTTTTGCTCAAATATTTGCTTTGTTTGTCCCTTGTTCCAATCACTATTTGTCAATGTACTTTGTCGATTATTCTTTTTGTCTATTGTGCACGCACTGTGTACGTTCCCTTGGCCGCAGAAAAGTACTTTTCACTTTACTTCGGTACGTGACAATAAATCAAGCAATCAATCAAACCCCCTCATCTAAGGAATCAGTCAATTGAACATTCTCGGAGCTGCTTCGAATGCAATTCCTTAAGAAAGGCAATCAAGACCAGCCCAACTCTCATCAACACCTGCAAAACTGTAGCAGAACCCTCTTAACTTTTTGGGGAAAAAGAAGCTGAGGTGTGGTTTCATCAGGCACCACCGGATGTGTGACAAGCTCGGACAATACACAAACAGGTAAATTCTACCTTGCCGCAAAAATACCCGCCGCTTTTGACCAATCTTTTGCACAGAAACATCCATCGGGATTTATGGGCCACACTTGGGAACAGGGTTTCCAACTCTGGTTTGGAATGATTCCTGGAGGTTCCATCACATGACCTCCTGCCCATATGTGCCCCACCCCCAAGATTCTGCCACTGGTCAAACAACCTGCCCATTCCGGTGACTACCCCCCCCCAAGTGCCAACTGGAAAACTAAAAGGCTCTTAATGGTCAGTCAGGTTTTTAAAAAATTCCATCTTTACTGTATTTGCAACCAGATCGTAAAATAAGAAATATTTTTTTAAATCCTCGATGGTTTTTCTCCTGGGTGTTGGTTTACGACAGTGTGCTAGAGATTGACTTATGGTCTTGGACATGTCAGGTAACTCCTGGAGGAATATAACATGCGTCTGGGATTGACTCAATCAATAGCAATCTGGGCTCAAATGATTGGGTTCAAGACCCATTGCAGGAGGCATGTGCCATGGTGGTAGCCTTCACATTGGGTAGATGGTCATGATAATGTCGCTGGACTAGTAATCCAGAGGTCCAGGCTAATGGTCGGGGAACATGGGTTCAAATCCCACCGCGGCAGCCGGTGGAATTTAAGTAAAGTTAATAAAATCTGGAACATTGGTAATAGTGACCAAGAGAACATTCATCAATCTGGTTCGGTAATGGGGGGGAAATCCTGCCGTCCTTGCCTAGGCTTGACAGGCCCACATGTGGCTCATCGAACGTCAACTGTCTTCCGACAAAGTCAATCCAAAGGCAATTGGGGACGGGCAATAAATGCTGGCCCTACCGGCAAAGACAAAATCACATGAAAGAAAAAATTGATCCCCTCTCCAGCCTGTATTGGAGCTGCGGTCGAGGGGGGGGGGGGGCACGGTAGCACAGTGGTTAGCACTTCACAGCTCCAGGGACCCAGGTTCGATTCCCGGTTTGGGTCACTGTCTGTGCGGAGTCTGCACCTTCTCCCCGTGTCTACGTGGGTTTCCTCCGGGTGCTCCGGTTTCCTCCCACAAGTCCCGAAAGACGTGCTTGTTAGGTGAATTGGACATTCTGAATTCTCCCTCCGTGTACCTGAACAGGTGCCGGAGCGTGGCGACTAAGGGTTTTTCACAGTAACTTCATTGCAGTGTTAATGTAAGCCTACTTGTGACACTAATAAAGTTTATTCTTATTGATAATTGATCACCCTGTCCAGGTATGCAGAGATGATGGAGTGGGGGGGGGGGGGGGGGGGGGGGGGGTATAACCAAGCCGGCAAGGGAGGAGTCCGAATTGGCTGGTTGCAGCTTGTCCCCGAAATGTCTCGAAAAGCCTTCATCTGCAGCAGGTGCCAAAAAGCACAGCAGCAACCCGTTAGTACTGGCCTGTTCAGCAATGTGCTCACTGGCTACATTTCTATAGCACCTTTCATGTCCTCGGGACATCCCTAACACACTTTACAGCCAAAGAAACACTTCCAAAGCGTCGTTACTATTGCATGCTAGGAAATGTGGCAGCCAATTTGTACACAGCAAGATCCCGCAGACAGCAAGTGATAATGACCAGATAATGTTTGTCGGTTATCGGCCAAGCACAACAGCGTTGTCTCCCCAAGGTATAGCGCCAAAACCGCCCGAGAAGGCAGACAGCACATTCATCTTTCTTTTAAACTAAAAAAATTCATTTAAAGTACCCAATTCCTTTTTCTTTCCAATTAAGGGAATTCAGTGTGGCCAATCAACCTACCCCGCACATTTAATAGATTTCATAGAATTTACAGTGCAGAAGGAGGCCATTCGGCCCATCGGGTCTGCACCGGCTCTTGGAAAGAGCACCCTACTCAAGCCCACACCTCCACCCTATCCCCATAACCCAGTAACCCCACCCAACACTAAGGTCAATTTTGGACACTAAGGGCAATTTAGCACGGCCAGTCCACCTAACCTGCACATCTTTGGACTGTGGGAGGAAACCGGAGCACCCGGAGGAAACCCACGCAGACACGGGGAGAACGTGCAGACTCCGCACAGATGGTGACCCAAGCCGGGAATCGAACCTGGGGCTCCGGAGCTGTGAAGCAACTGTGCCAACCACATCTTTGAGTTGTGGGGGTGAGGCCCACGCAGACACTGGGAGAATGTGCAAACTCCACACGGACAGTGACCTGGGGCCGGGGTCGAACCCGGGTCCTCGGCGCAGCGAGGCAGCAGTGTTTACCACCGCGCTGCCCCGACAGCAGATGAATGCCTCACCTGAAAGACGGCATCTCCAACAGGGCAGCACCACGCTGGGAGCGTCGGCCTGGATTAAGGGGACAAGCGGGACTTGAACCCACAAACTTTCGACTCTGCGCGGCATGTACCCACAGGCCTGGCTTAAGAGAGACGATTTCTTCAGCAGAAGGTTTTAAAACGTCGTTAAACAGAATCGGCAATGCCCGCTCCTTACAACGGCCAAAGCACCACAATTGCCACATATGGTAGGGTGGGGGGTGGGGGGGGAATC
Source organism: Scyliorhinus torazame (assembly GCF_047496885.1). Lineage (NCBI taxonomy): Eukaryota > Metazoa > Chordata > Chondrichthyes > Carcharhiniformes > Scyliorhinidae > Scyliorhinus > Scyliorhinus torazame. The sequence goes on from NC_092736.1 coordinate 13,595,325, forward strand.
TCAATTTGACAGTGTTAACTAAAATGTCCCCAGGACTCCTACATTAGCAAAAAATTGGAAATACACCCAGCGGTCTGCAAACGTGCCAGTCTGTCTGCGCTGTTTAATTGACATGAGGGGCTGAACTCCTGACTGTGAAACACCATTAATGTCCTGTCTGCTCGCAAAGTGACTGAGTAGTGGCTCCAGCCCTTCCAGACTTCCATTTATAAAAGGTACTGATGGTTTCGCTTTATCCAATTAAGATGACATCTTATGGTCTGAATTCGAAATGAAGACTAATGAATCGGTCCCTCCCTTATCAATCAGAAAGCCATTTCCTCGCACAAGACGGCACCTGGCGCACCTGTCTGGTGTCCTTGGTCGGGAAAGCAAACCCAAATAACCGCCCCGTCAGACAAACATTCATCACGCCTTATGAAATAAGGTTGTCAGGGCAGCACGGTGGTGCAGTGGTTAGCACGGCTGCCTCACGGCGCCGAGGTCCCAGGTTCGATCCCAGCTCTGGGTCACTGTCCGTGTGGAGTTTACACATTCTCCCCGTGTTTGCGTGGGTTTCGCCCCCACAACCCAAATATGTGCAGGCTAGGTGGATTGAACACGCTAAATTGCCCCTTAATTGGAAAAAATTAATTGGGTACTCTAAATTAAAAAAAAAAATGAAATAACACTGTGCGAGACGGCTCACCATCTTGCAATTCTCACGATATCTAGGGCGCCGAGATTAATCAGGTTTCTGCTCGCAGTCCCCACAGGAGGCAGGTTGCCGGGTCCCATTAAGCAGCAGAGCTGGGTCTGGAACGCCCCTTGTGGGGCGTTCCAGACCCAGCCAGCACCAAAGTCTGCCTTCCTCTCTCTCCCTACGATAGTTAACTCGCCCTTAACACTCCCAACGCTGCAGCCATGGCTTAGTGAGACGCACTCGCACCTCGAGAGTCAGAGGGCCGTAGGTTCAAGTCCCGCCCGAGGGGCTGGAGCGCAAAAGGGAGGGAGTGCCGCACTGGCTGGGGTGCCACGTTTCTGACGAGACATCAAACTGAGGCATCTTCTTTCTGGGGTAGATGTGAAAGATCCCACGGCACTGTTTTTGCGCACGCGAGGGAATTTTCACCCTGTTCAACTGGGCCAACGTTCACCCCGCAAAGAGATTAGCGGCAGCTTGCTGTACGCCAATTGGTTGCCGTGTTTTCTAAATTCTAACAATGGCTACATCAAGTACTCCCAAAGCGTGAAGCACATTTGGATCGCGAAAGGTGGCTATAAAGTTGCAGGGCTTTCTTTATCCATTGGGGTGTTACTGCTCCATTTATAGTTCTTAAGGGAATGTGAGCCCAATAAATCACCACAAAAACAGTTTGAGCGTCTTCTATTGCAAGGGACCAGACTGTCACGGCAGCCACATGCCATCGGGATCAACTGACGAATCGCATTTCAAATGGTTCATCAATGCAAGAAACAGGTTTTAATGATCAATCACAAGATGACAATTTTTTTTTTTAAAAAGGGGAACTAGCAACTGGGAGGGGGTGGGGTGGCCCCTTTAAGAAGCCACAGCTGTTAAACAACTCTCATCTTAAAGTGGAATAACCTGCATTTTGAAAGACAGCTCGGAGCCACAACTGTTTCGTTCCTCTAAGTGTGGCTTGGAAAATTATGAGGTTAGGCACGGCTGGGGGGGGGGGGGGCTTGATGATTAAGGGATAGCTCCAAAAGGGAAGCTTCATTTCTCTTTTGTGTGCTGCACTCTCATCGGCGAACCTTCTGAAGGTTTCTACGTTTGGAAATGAGCTGGAGATTATGGAGTTAGAAATCCCTCCCAATGTCGGTGGTGTTCAATCAGGGAATTTTTTTCCCCAGTAAACATCTTTCTACTGTCCCCTTAAACAACCCCCCCCACACAGCCTTTCAGCAAGCTAGGCCACAAGCCTGAATCAACAATGCGCTCCCCCGCATTCTGGTTCTGCGGGTTTTGAGACCCTGGGGTCCTAAAAGATTTAATCACCACTGCTGGGTCAATTTAGAAAGGAATGTCAGAAAGGTGATGTTCTGCCTCACCTTAATTCCTTCAGGCATTAAACTGCCACCAAAAGAATAGACACAATCAGGCCCTCTCCTTAATCCTAGCAACACTAGGCCCTGCCATTAATAAAAAAAAACAGAACAAAGGCACTCTCAGCCACAAAGGAGAATTCTCAGGTCATCAATAAATAAAAGCAGCAGGGCCGACAAAGCCATCAACGTCCCACCTCTACCACACGGATCAAAGGCTGAGAGTCCCACTGATAAAATCTGGAACTTTCAGATGCATGAGCACTCACAGAAATGCCTCGCAGGTAAGCTTTCAAATGTGTAAATAACTATCTCTTTTGTAGAGGGTCCTCGGTTTACAAATTTTATCGATTGATTGTAGCAGGAGGCTTCTTTCTTCCTTCAGGATTTCCTCCCCCCACCTCCCGAAAGCGGTACCACATGACCTGGTGTGGTGTGTGCCTATGCTCGTTGATGCAAAGAGCCTGTAAAACACTCGTATGGCCAATGTCATCCCAGCGTTCGAACGCACGCCTTGATATCTGCGACCGTCTGGTCGGATACTCGTGAAGGAAGCATTGACAGAATGGGGAAAACTCGCAGACTGCCGCCACATGGCCAGAATCCATCCTCCCCCCACTTATCACAAGATTCACATTCATACCAACTCGAGTACCGTTCCGGATCTTCAGTGTTCTGTCGCTTTGGGGAGACACCGACGCGGCAGTAATGTCGCTGGACTCGTTACCCAGAGGCCCAGGCTCTGAATGCTCCGGAGACATGGGTTCAAATCCCACCCCGGCAGTCGATGGAATTTGAATTCAATTAATAAAATCTGAAATTGAAAACTAAGTCTCTGTAAATGGTGACCATGAAACCCCCATTGATTGTTGTAAAAACCCCAATCTGGTTCGCTGGCGTCCTTTGGCAAAGGAAATCTGCCGTTCTTACCTGGCCCGGCCTACCTGCGACTCCAGGCCCCACAGTAATGTGGCCAACTCTGAACTGCACCCTCCGAAATGACCGAGCAAGACAGTCAGTTCAAGGGCAATTAGGGACGAGCAACAAACGTTGGCCTTGCCATTAATTCCCACATCCCTTGAAATGGAAGGACAGTCGCCGTTTGGGCGAGTCATTCAGATGCACCATTTGAAGAGCAAGGGAAGATCTCCCCGGTGTACTGGCCAGCACTCAATCCTCGTCCAACATCACCACAACAAGCCACCATTGCTGTGCGCGGGATCTTGCTGTGCGTAAACCGCTGGCTGTGTTACGTGATTTTGCAACAGGAAGGACACTACAAATGAGAAAGCCACATCCCGGGGGATGTGAAAGGTGCTAAATAAATGCAAAATTTGGTCCTCTGCTTCTCGTGGGTTTTCGAACGCAACTGGCTGGCGCAATCTGAGCCTGGCTTGTAGTTCAATCCTCGGGCTGTTGGAAGAGTTGGAGTAGGCCCCATCTGGACGTTTGAGTTTTCCACACTATGCCCTTCAACCCGAGACTATCACCCCACGTTAGAGTTGCCAAGCTGCAGGGATTGGCCCGGAGACTCCAGGAATCGAAGATCAATTCCTGTGTGACCCTGGAGAAAAATTATCGGCATATTAAAATAGATTGGGGTTTTTATTGGGCCACTTTCTTTGGGGGGGGGGGGGGGGGGGGTGCGTGTGGCCATGGAGGGATTTGAAAAGAGGGACGCAAATTTCTTGACCAGCAGCCAATCAGGGGGCACAGGGGTGAAAGGGGAACGAGAACTTGCTACGGGTTAACGCACGGGCGGCAGTGTTTTGGACGAGCTCAAGTTTGCAAATGTATTGAAGCCCGTGTTCCAATCGAGGAACTTGAATGATTCTCACCATCTGCAGCTCAGATTTCCCCTCCCCAAGTGTGAACTGTCTATCGCAGATGCTGTGGGCGAACTGTGAACCGCTTTCTCACAGTCCGGGAACTGCAGCAGCTCCTGTGCGTGAATTTGCTACGGACACTGTCGACTGGAAACCTTCGGCAAAACATGGTTGGGATGCTGATGCCCTTTGGAATCCAAGCCCAATCGCTTTTCGGCGTTGTTTCGCCACCGGAATACCATGAGTCTGCAGATCCAAGTTTACAAGTAACTTCTTTCAATCAAAGGCTCTCATGTGATAGTTTTTGATCTGACTCTCTGAGTGTATTAACCCCGGTACCGGGCTGAGCCCTCATGACATGGATAACACTTAGACGCACAGGTCTTTCAGGCCGCAACCGGCCTACTAACCCCCCAAAATGGCGGGCAGGGATTGCAAGAATGTTTACACCCGTAACTACCATGCCTGTTACACTGGAAAACGGAAATAAATAGGCAGCTTTGACCCAAGTGTTTGCAAATAAGGAGTCTAATATCTGCTTGAGGCCACTGTTTATCAAAAACAGTGGATTGCCTGCAATCCACGGGCTAACTTTCTTTTGTGGTTATTTTATGTGGTGGCTGGGTTATTTGAGGCCTTGGAGTGGTCATCCCTGCCTTTTGGTGAGCCGTCAAGTCCCACATAAGGATCCAATGCGCAGGTTTACGAGCCATGGCCATAGGGGGAAGTCAGCAAGTTTTCAGTGGTGATGCCGGAGAAGCGAGGACCCCGAGGGACAATGGTTGCTTACAGGCGGAGGAGGCTTTCGGAAGAAGACTTGTGTTTCCTTTAAGCACGCAAGGAAAGCAACTGGAATCCAGTCATATTGCTCACTGCAGTTGGAAGGGGGAGGCTCTTTGGAGCAACTGAGGAGGGAAGCGCAGGGTGTGGGGAAATGAGCCTAGGACATGCACTTGGGCAGGCCGCCGCGACGTAAAGCCAACCCAACCATCATCTTCCCGTGTCCTTCAACGCCTTCTTACTCCAGAAACTCCAACTCCAATTCCACGTCAATAGTCCTCCCTGCTAATTCATTCCACGAGGCCAGAACACACTGGTGAGGGGGACAACAGTTCCCTTTTTGCTCTATTTGCAAAACTTGCGGCGCCTTCCATTTCAAGCCTTCACCACAGGGTACAGTTCGCCTGGATCAACTTTGGCAGTTCCCTACACAATCTTTATACACTTCCAGTTAAGCTACGGCACTAAGACAATAGGCCTAGTTTAAAAATATATTCATTACCGGTACCACGGTGGGTTGCTATGACAGCTGCCGAATACATATATTCATGACCTTACAATCCAGAGGACAGAAGAATTTTTTTCTCTCCTCAATTTCGATACTTAGCCATTATTAAACAGGCTGCGCAGGAGATTTGGCTAATGACAAGCTTAATTAAGTTAGAAGTTTCCCCACTTAAAAATTAACACCATTTACTTTAAAGTAACCTCTTTGCGCAAAAGAATTTAAATGATCGAGACACATCTGTTCAATAATTTCATTAAAAAGCCGTCTTTTTTCTCTCTCTTGTGATTGCACAAATTCAGATTAATGAGCTGTTCCTTAAGTGACGCGGAATATGGAGGAGTGGGTCATTTATTTACGCCGGCGAGACGGGGCCTTGAGTGGTGTGTTTCTTGACAATAAAATGGTGTTCAGTTTGAGCGCTGGGGTTGCCGGCATTGTGGCCCAGAGAAGGTCCAAGGAAAGGCCTCCCGCAGGCGACAAATGACGGCAAAGGGCCCACCATCTTTGATTTGGGGCCGTTGGCGCAGTTGCCAGGGCAACTGCTGCTCAAGACGGTTAACGGAATGTTTTTGCTGCTTCCTCTTCTGGAAGGGACATTCACTTATCTCTGAAAGATACAAGCCCACTTCCTAATCGATTGGTGAACAAATAGATCAATACGGGGAGAGTAAGTGTGAAGCAAGATAACATCCTGTCAGGGGAAAATCGTCTCGGCTCCGTCCACTCAAACCTGCAAACGCACAGAGATACTTTTAACCAGTTTGTGCCAGATAACCAACATCGGGGCTAAAAAGATTTGAGGGAAAGACACTGACCAGGGAAGCAATTCTCTGGAACGTGGAGGTCTTTCAGCCACTCCAAGGCAGGGTTTGATGTCTGGCCGAACTGCCAACAGTGCAGCACTCTCTCAGTACTGCACCGGAAGTGTCACTTCGGAATCTGTCGAGTGCACCCTGAACTCCAACCTTCTGACCCACTGAAGCAAGATTGCCAAAATCATCCTTCCCTACACTTCTGGGACGCAGAATTTTTCTTTTAAAATAAAAGCAGCTTTAATGGCAAAGTCGAATCCATTGCCGATGCTACACAGGTTCAGACTGGAACCCGCATTTAACCTTTAACACAAAGCACACACTGTCTCGTACCTGCTGATAGGACTAATCCACAGATTACAGCAGTGATTACATGGCCTGGAGTTCATTTACAAGATTATGGCAGGACCAGCAGGCACAGCTAGACAAAACCATTTCTAATCACCAGCCATTCATTTTAGCCAGCACTTTTTCGACAAAAGTATCTGTCACCAGTCCAAAACAAAAGTCAAGCGTCGACATCCTTTGCTCACCTTCGCTGAACTTGTGTTGGGAGATCATTGCAGAGCATTCAGGGCATCGACTTAACGCTCTAAAGTTTAAAATTGATTCTGCACCCATCAAGATGGAGGATCGGCCCAGCCCTTTGCGGCGACGCCAAGGCCACTGAAGGGTCTCACGATCGGGGTCATGAGCCATGGCCAACGGAGGAATCAGTGGTGATGGCGGGAGAGGGATCTTGGAGGGCAGCACGGTGGCGCAGTGGTTAGCACTGCAGTCTCACGGCGCTGAGGTCCCAGGTTCGATCCCGGCTCTGGGTCACTGTCCGTGTGGAGTTTGCACATTCTCCCCGTGTTTGCGTGGGTTTCGCCCTCACAACCAAAAGATGTGCAGGGTAGGTGGATTGAACACGCTAAATTGCCCCTTAATTGGAATAAATGAGCAGTACTCTAAATTTATTTTTAAAAAAAGGAGAGGGATCGTGAGGGAAAATGGTTATGCACAGGTGGAGGATCCTTTAAGAAGAGGACTGGTGTTTCCTTTGAGCACACGTGAGGAAGGCAATGGTAATCCATCTCCTGTATATGTCATATTGCTCACTGCAGTTGAAAAGGCGAGGTTCGTAAGCAACCGAGGGAGAAAGCGCAGGGCCATGCGGTGTGGGGAAATGAGTCGAGGACATTTTTGTTTATTCGTGGGACGTGGGTGCCTCTGGCTGGGCCAGCATTTGTTGCCCGTCCCTAATCGTCTTAAACTGCCTGGCTAGGGCAGCACGGCGGCGTAGTGGTTAGCACTGCTGCCTCATGGCACCGAGGATCCGGGTTCGGTCCTGACCCTGGGTCACTGCCCGTGTGGAGTCTGCACAACCTCCCCGTGGCTGCGTGGGTCTCACCCCCACGACTCAAAGATGTGCAGGGTAGGTGGACTGGCCACGCTAAATTGCCCCTTAAATCGGGAGAAAAAAAACCTGCATGACTTGCAGAGGGCAATTAAGAGCCAGCCACATTGCTGTGGGTCTGGAGTCACGTGCAGGCCAGACCGGGTAAGGACGGCAGATTTCCTTGTTGAACCAACGTGTTGAAGCCTGAGAACACTTGACCTAGGCTTCTGATGTGACATTAAGACGAAGCCCCACCTCCACATTCTGGGGGCTTCAGGTGGGTGTTTGAGACCTCGTGGCACCATTCAAAAAACAGTGCCCTGGACGGCACGGTGGCACAGTGGTTGGCACTGCTGCATCACAGTGCCACGGACCCGGGTTCAATTCCGACCTAGGGTGGCTGGCTGTGCAGGGTCTGCACATTCCCCCCCATGTCTGCGTGGGTTTCCTCCGGGTGCTCCGGTTTTCTCCCACAGTCTCAAGATGTGCAGGTCAGGTGGATTTGCCGTGATAAATTGCCCCTAGGTGGAGTTACGGTGTTAGGGCAGGGGAATTGAGTGCTCTTTCGGAGAATTGTTGCCGACTCGATGGGCCGAATGGCCTCCTTCTGCACTTGGGGATTCTATGGATGACCTCCTTTCACCACCAGCAATACAAACAAAACTTTTAAAAATAAATTTAGTGTACCCAATTATTTTTTTCCAGTTAAGGGGCAATTTAGCGTGGCCAATCCACCTAGCCTGCACATCTTTGGGTTGTGGGGGTGAGACCCACGCAGACACGGGGAGAATGTGCAAACTCCACACGGACAGTGACCCAGGGCCGGGATCGAACCTGGGACCTCGGCGCCGTGAGGCACCACTCCGCCAACGTGCCGCTATGATACAAACAAATCATGATTAACTGATTTTCGATACGGGTGTCGGCTATACGGTTCGGTCAGAAGGTTATGAGTTCAAATCCTGCTCCCGGGCCCTAGAACGCAAAGTTACCCTGACACACCCGGTGCCATCGCTGAGGGAGTGCAGCACAGTCGGGGGATGAGGTGTTAAACCCTGGTCCCGGCAGTCTGTAAAAGGTGTTGCAGCACCAAGTTGAAATGAGCGGGGAATCCTCTCCTCGTCCGCTGACCAATGTTCCTCCAAGCTCACCAAAAATCAAAAAATGGTTAGAAGCATAAACTAGTCACTTGCAACGAATTCAGGAGATACTTTCGCCGGGAGGAGCGCGCTGGGAATCTGACAACCCCTTCCTATAAGATGCTGCTTTTTTTCTTCTTTATTATTTCTGGAGATGTCGCTGGCAAGGCCAGGGTCCGGTGCCCATCCCTAATTGAACTGGGCGGGGGGGGGGGGGCGGAGGGGTGGTGTTTACTTGCAAGGCCATTTTGGAGTCAACCACATCACTGAGGGGCGTGATTTGTCCACAAGTTGGCTTCACATGTAGGCCAGACCGGGTAAGAACAACAGATTTCCTTCGTCAAAGGGGACCGGCGACTTTCTCTCGAAAAAAAACCCCCCACCCCACAGCCAGCACCACGGAGGCTAGTTTTATATTCCAAACCTTTATTAATGGGACTTAAATTCCACCAGCTGCCCCGGGGGAGGATTTGAACCCGGATCCCCGGAGCATTAGCCTGGGCCCCTGGATTAAGAGTCCGGAAATATTACCGGCACACCGCAGTCTGCATACGTTGAGGGGAATGACATTTAAAGGGGAAAACACGAGGAGGAAAGGGAGAGGTTACGATGGGAGGGTTGGGTGAAGACAGCATGGGAGGCGGCCCTTGTGGAACAAGGAACAATTATGCTTGCATTCCCGAACGGAAACATTCTTTTCTTCATGAGCGCTTTCATAAACCTCGGCAGTGCGATATTCCTTTAATTAATTGAAGCACCCGTCAGCTGTCAAAGCCTGCTTCAGGACAAAGCAATAATCCCCCCGATTGGCTTCCCTCATAAAATGTGTGTATTAATACAAAGGGCTGCTTGGACGCACTAAATCCCTGGTGTCATAAATACTGCCAAGGCCTCATCAATCACTGTCTGCTGGCCAAAGTCCTTTGAGTAACCGGGGAAGGCTAACAGCAAGGAGCTACTGTGTCCGAGGGTCAGTCAGTGAATGTTCGAGCCACCGAGGCTCAGCGAGATTCCCAGCGGATTGTGCCTGGTGCCAATCTCTTCTCCTCCCCCCCCCCCCCCCCCCCCCCTTCCCCCACCACCTCTGCTCCGTTCTGTGTATAGGGGGATGGAACCGTTCAGTATAAACAGCTCCAAGGTCATTAATCCAATCCACTCGCAACCCCCCCCCCCCAACGCCAACCTGCCAGCTGTCTCAGTTGAAGTGACTGACAGAATGAGGAAGGGACCGTGCGTCTTAACAACGTAATGGAGCCCGATCCGTGATGAATCATGAACATTGAAGGGACCCTGCCGTTCCCGCTGTTCCGTCAACACTCCGTGGGGGGGAAAAAAAACCGGGACAGAGCTTTAAACAATCTCTTAAACGGGCGCTCGCACCGACGTTCCAAATCACGCCCCTCGTTACACCCGGCACCCCTTGGTTTAAAGCTGCGGGCACGGTACCAGGATCGAGGGGCTTCTCTTACACCCGTATCACTTAAACCGGGATCACTCTAGGGGTAGCCGGGATCACTCTGGGAGAAGCCAGGATCACTCTGGGAGATCCAGGATCACTCTGGGAGAAGCCGGGATCACTCTGGGAGAAGCCAGGATCACTCTGGGAGATCCAGGATCACTGTGCGAGGAAGCCGGGATCACTCTGGGATAAGCCGGGATCACTCTGGGAGATCCGGGATCACTCTGGGAGAAGCCGGGATCACTCTGGGAGATTCCGGATCACTCTGGGAGATCCAGGATCACTCTGGGAGAAGCCGGGTTCACTCTGGGAGAAGCCGGGATCACTCTGGGAGAAGCCGCGATCACTCTGGGAGATCCAGGATAACTCTGGGAGAAACCGGGATCACTCTGGGGGTAGCCGGGATCACTGGGAGAAGCCAGGATCACTCTGGGAGAAGCCAGGATCACTCTGGGAGATCCGGGATCACTCTGGGAGAAGCCGTGATCACTCTGGGAGAAGCCGGGATCACTCTGGGAGAAGCCGGGATCACTCTGGGGAAGGGTACGATTCCTTCCACACCATAAAGGGTTTGATAATGAGGAGGTCTGGATCACCATGTCCAAAAGGACGGTGGAAGTAGATTCAATCTGTATTAGGTGGCAGGAGCACACTTGACTCTGAATCCAGGTTCAAGGTCCACACTCGGGCTGATGAGCATGAATGAATCTAGTCTGGCTCCCCAGGGCAGTGCTGAGGGAATGCTGCATTGTCGGAGAAGCTGTCTTTTAGAGGGGAGGGGGTGCATGCTGAGAGCCAAACTCATGCCCTTGCTGCTGACCTACCTACAACTTTCCCCCCCCCTCTCCCCCACAACCCCAGGCTCCCGCAAAGCCCCCCTCCCTGCCATCACTGACAGAGTCTAGGAACCCAACAAAGATCTGGACCTCGCGTGGGTGCAGTTCCTGCAGCGGCCACTGCCTCCCTGGCGGTGCTAATGAGCAAAAGTGCTACTAGCCTCCGATTGGTCTGCAGCTCTCTGTGGGCGGGACCTCCTGCCACCCTGGGGGTCCTCATCCGGCGGAAGATCCGACGGTGGCCTCTCAACTGCCTGATTGGCTCATAATACTCACAGGCTCATAATACTCACAGGCTTTCCACCAGGTAACACTGGTCTCTTGCCAGCTTACCAGCTGGGTGCCAAGACTCCAGCTATCTCCATTAAAATCCCCGCTATTCTTGCTGTGCGCAAATTGGCCGCCTCAATACCTGCAACACAACAGTGACTACACTTAAATACTTCAGTGGCTATAAAGTACTTCAGGATGCCCTGTAGCTGTGAAAAAGATACATATGTAAAATCAGTCCCCCTTTTTAATTATTCCTTCATGAGATGTGGGCATCATTGGCTGGGCAAACTCTGAACTGGAGGGGCATCGCTGTGGGTCTGGAGCCACACGTCGGCCAGGCTGGGTAAGGGTGGCAGATTCCCTTCCCTGAAGGACGTGAATGAACCAGGTGGGCTTTTACGACGATCGGCGGGCGAATGGTTTCATCGTCATCATTAGACTTAATTTCATACTTCCATCAAACTCAATCTCACATTCTGCCACCTGCAAGATTCGAACCCAGATCCCCAGAGCAATATCCTGGGTCTCTGCATTACTAGTCCAGTGACATTACCACTACCCCGCCACCTCTCCTCTTGGGTCGGTATGTGCCGTATCATGCTGGAGCTCTGGGGAAGAGCAGGCTTCAGATTCTTGCACTTGTCCCTTTGCCGGAGACAGAGGGTACATTCATCAATCTTGTGCACACAGCTTGATCTGTGCCCCAAGGCAGTACAGTTCGGAGATCGGTCGGATTCTCAAGCCCAAGCTCGCTAGGAGAGAGGCTCATCATAGGGAAGGTGGCATCAACAAATTTACCGTATAAATGCCCGGCTACCACTTAAACGGGCCTTTTCATGGGCAGCACGGCGGCACAGTGGTTAGCACTGCTGCCTCACGGCACTGAGGATCCCGGTCCCAGGTCACGGTCTGTGCGGATTTTACACATTCTCCCCGTGTCTGCGGGGACCCAGAAAGATGAGCAGGGTGGGTGGATTGGCCACGCCAAATTGCTCCTTAATCGGAAAAAAAAGACGGGGTACTATAATTTTTTTTTTTTTTAAATGGACGTTACCATAACAACGATTAGCTAAGCCGCCTTCTGTAAACAGACCGTTTCTTTTTGCATTGTAACAAGGTTGTGGCTCGGTATTTGAAGAGTCAGTCTGAGCACTGGTGAATTTGACATGAGAAAGCGGTTGATGTGGCCGATGTTCTAATAGCCGGGCAACGGGTCACTCATCCCAGCCACCAGGGGCAGCATGTGTGGAGGCCAAGGACTTATTGACGCAAATGGGAAAGAAGAATGGCTTCAAACTGCTCGGTGCGTGTATGTATGTGTGTGCGTGTGCAGGTGTATGTCTGCACGCGTGTGCAGGCATGTGTGCGCATGTATATCTGTGTGCGAATGTGACCATGCACAACGTGGGTGAGGGTACATTCAAGGTCATCCGTGATGCTCACCCCTAACATGATTAACTGGCCATTTGGACAAGCTACTGGAGGGGACCTTGATGCCCGTGTAATCCATACCCCAGCAAGGAGTGAGCAGCTTCTTCTGATAAAGGAAGGGAGGACAGTAACCCACTGCCTCTCTCAAAGCGCGCACAAAGAAAGCTAACAGCACAACACCAGCACAAAACCCTTCAAGCAAGCTTATTTTACAGCGGGACCACATCTCCATAATCAGCTCAGTCAAACGAGGAAGCTCCTCAGCGTGACTGCAATATTTAATTGCGTTATAATTGGTTGTGCGACCCAGAAATGAAATGAAAAACATCTCAAACCCGTGGGGCTCAATTCTCCCATCGGGAGACTAAGTGCCGACGCCGGAGTGAAAACCGGCGCCGACCCGCAAGAAGATGTCGGGTGGATCTTGCGGGGTGGCGGAGGAAAGGAGGTCCTCCTTCAGAGAGGCCGTCCTACCGATCAATGGGCACCGATCGCGGGCCAGACCCCTTTTGATTCCCCCCCCGGTGCAGGAACCCCCCCCCCCCACAGGCCGCCCCCCCCAGCGTTGCCGCGCTGCTCCCACCGGCAGCGACCAGGTGTGGATGGCGCCGGTGGGAACCTGTCGTGTTGGGCAGGCAGCTCGGCCCATTCGGGCCGGAGAATCGCCGCTCGCCCTTTACAAACAGCGAGTGGCGATTCTCCGAGCGGCCAGCCGTGATTCTTGCCGCGCCGGTTTGGGGCGGAGGGGGGAGAATCGCGTGCGGGTGCCGGGGTGGCGCCCCGGCGATTCTCCCACCCGGCGTGGGGGTGGAGAGTTCCGCTCGTAATCTACGTAAATCTTAAATGGAGGAGATTTGAGTTACTGATCTATTGGTCCTTAGAAAATGTGTACCAAATAAGGTCGAGGAATTCATTGAGACACAATGCTTATTTGCACACACAACATACATTTGGACTACATGTACTCGAACACATTTACACGTGCAGGCGCACATGCACAAGCAAGTGGGAGAGAATGATTACACTGGAAGTCCTTGCTTAATGCTGTCCTGCCCAATACCATTCCGATTTAACATCACTCTCCAATGAGAACGGCGGCATTGTACTGTTGGTGTTTCACATTAATGCCGTTTGGACGTCCCCAAGTTCAGTCTAAAAGAGCTGGGTCTCGGATAAGATGGGGAGCAGTAAATCTTGGGACGGGGTGTTATATAAGCTTCGGACACGGTGGGTGGGGTTTTCGGGCCCTGTCCAAGGTCAGGATCTTGTTTCTACCGAACGCCAATGGATTTGATTGGATTGGATTTATTGTCACATGTTCTGAGGTACAGTGAAAAGTATTGAACCGCGTACAGTCCAGACTGATTATTCCAACAATGAAAAAACACAAGACATACATAAAAGCACAACGTAAATACATAGACACAGGCATCGGGTGAAGCTCCTTTATTTGGCCCTAAATGGCGTCTTAATTACTCCCAATCGTGGCAAAGCACTGATAAACTTTCCAATGTATCGGTCATCCATGAGGGAAGTGGTCAAATTTGTGTCCAGTGACAGCCAGTTTTACAACGTACTCAGCCTCACTGAGAAATGGGAAGCGTCGTAGAGTTTTACAGCAGGGAAAGAGGCCCTTCTGCCCATCGTGTCGGTGCCGGCCATCGAGCACCCATCTATTCACACCCCATGTTCCAGCATTCGGTCCGTAGCCTGGCATGCTATGCCGTTTCAAGTGTGCACCAGTTTGTGAAAAAAAAACTCCCACTTGTCGCTAGAGATATATTGAGGAGGTTTCAGTGCAGAAGGAGGCCATTCAGCCCATCGAGTCTGCACCGGCTCTTGGAAAGAGCACCCTACCCCCATAACCCAGTAACCCCACCCAACACTAAGGGCTGAATGGCCCTATTATTGCCCATCCCTAATTGACCTTAGAAGAAGTGGTGGTGAGTGACCTTAATGAGCTGATGCAGTGGCATTGTGAGCATCTTACTGGGCTATTTCAGAGGACGGTTGGGACTTAGCTGTATCCTACACCATGGAACGTGTAAACCAGCCCCCTGATAAGGTACAAGCGCAGTGCGTTAACCCCATTACACCAGGCCTGTGCGACCCACAGGCCGCAGGTAAGATGGGTCAGCGAGTTGGAAGACTCCTGCAGGGGACTGCTCCTCCAATGACAGTCTGTTTCTCCCCCACGTTTCATGCTGATTGCTCAACTAACGATGTAGGAAACCCATGCCACAGTTCACCCATTTGACCGTTGAACCATGCCTAATAGGTCCAGCTGCGGATGGTACAGGCTTGCAACTCTGGACGTATGACTTCGGCCCTCGCTATTCTGAAACCCAGGCTGGGCCACAGAATAGGATTCGGAGGTGACGCGATGGCACACTGCTAACCATGAGAAACTCAATTATAATCGCCATTAGATAGAAATAGAGAAGTTCAGAAGAAATCACTAAAGTTGAGAACCTATCTAAGGCTTAAACAAAATGATGCTTATTAATGATGTTGCTGGTGGGGATGGATTCAGCACAGAATGGCAGCAATTTAAAAAGACAATCTCTCCATGGTCAGCCCAATGCAAAGAGAGATTGCAAACCTGTGATCGCTATCACTGAAGGAGGCTGGACAAACCACAAGTAGTCACGTGTTACTTATGCGGACGTGCCTTAGTGATCGGATATTATATCACAGCGAATCACGGTGCAGGAGATAGGCCATTCGGCCCATTGAGTCTGCTGCAACCCTCTGAAAGGACGCCCTACCTAGGTCCACATCCCCGCCACCCCGCACATCTTTGGAGACTAACGGGTAATTTTGGCATGGCCAATCGCCCTAACCTGCGCACTGTGGGAGGAAACCGGAGCACCCGGAGGACACCCACGCAAACACGGGAAGAACGTGGGGGCGGGGGGAAACAGTAGCACAGTGGTTAGCACAGTTGCTTCACAGCTCCAGGGTCCCAGGTTTAATTCCCGATTTGGGTCACGATCTGTGCGAAGTTTGCATTTTCTCCCAGTGTCTGCGTGGGTTTCCTCCGGGTGCTCCGGTTTCCTCCCACAGTCCAAAGATGTGCAGGTTAGGTGAATTGGCCATGATAAATTGCCCTTAGTGTCCAAAAAGGTTGGGTTGGGTTACTGGGTTACCCTAGGGTGGGGGCTTAGGTAGGGTGCTCTTTCCAAGGGTCGGTGCAGACTTGATGGGCTGAATGGCCTCCTTCTGCACTGTAAACTCTGCAATACTCTATAACTTGCAAACTCCACAGACAGTCACCCAAGGCTGGAATTCAACCCAGGTCCCTGGCTCTGTGAGGCAGCAGTGCTAACCACTGTGCCACCGTGCTGCCCAAATGTAATTGCTCACAACGTAATGAAGTAATTTAGCTATGTGTAAGTGAATAGGGATAGTTGGGTAGAGGGAAGAGAGTACCAACGTGTAATTTCCTGATTGGCAAGAACAAATATATCATTATCTGAATATCAGTATAAAAGTGGTTGGTAGTCTTTTGGGAAACTTGTCCTCGATCTTCCATGGGTATAGGTTCCGTTGCATATGCTCCAAGAAACCCAAGTCTCACCTGGTCCAGAAGGACAAGGGCAGATGTATGGGGAACACTGCCACACGCAAGATGCCTTCCAAGCTACAGAGTGACCTTGGAGCTATATCGCATCACTGTCACTGTGGAATTCCCTCCCTCACAGCACTGTGGGTGTACCTACACCACATGCATGGACTGCGGCGGTTCAAGGCGGCGGCTCTCCCACCACCTTCTTACGGGCAATTAGGGACGAGCAACAACTGCTGGCCCAGCCAGTATTGTCTGCCTCCCCGTGAAAGGCCAAGTGCCCAATTTATTGTGCCACCTGGAGGGCGAGATGCCATCTAGAATCCGTGAAGATTGTTTGTTGAACACCTGGAGAGAGAGTCTCTTTTGGTTGGAGCCTTATTTTGCCTCTTTCCAAACCGTACAAACGACAATGTCCATTGGCCACAACTGGCCAACATACTCTCAATCGAATACTCAATCCCACAAGGCCGGGGGGAGCACAGAATGACCAATTTGAGATGATGACTTCGGGATCGACGAGAAAATAAAGATCGCGCAACAATTGAGATAAAATGTTAGCCCAGCATCCGGCGAGGCGGGGTTTGTGGAGACTTTCCTGGACGCGGAGTGGGTTTGGATCCTTGACAGACAATATCACAACAGCAATATTACGGTGTCACTGGGGTAGAGTGGGGGTGGGGGCTCAGACTTACCTCTCTTCTGCATGAAAACAAACAGATCGTCCAGGAACTCCTTCCGCCTGGGGTCACTGTCCAGTTCGTAGAGCTGTGAGAAACAGAAAAGGGAAGCGTTGAAAGAAAGGCCAGGCAGAACTGAGCCACAACTGGATTCTTAGAACTGATTCAGACACAGAATCTTGTTGGCCAAGCAGACAACTAGCCAACCCCCGCCATGAGCCCTGCCAGTTTCCAACTATTGGGAACCTCTCCGAGGGAAATTGGAAATTCCTTTTGGATTGTGCTGCAGTGTTCTTTTTATTCGTTCATGAGATGTGGGCATCGCCAGCATTTATTGCCCATCCCCCGATTGCCCTTGAGGGTCAACCACATTGCTGTGGGCCTGGAGTCACAGGTAGGCCAGACCAGGTAAGGACGGCTGATTTCCTTCCCTGAAGGACATTAGTGAACCAGATGGGTTTTTACGACAATCGGCGATGGTTTCACGGTCATCGTTAGACTTTTAATTCCAGATGTTTATTGAATTTCACCATCTGCAGTGGCGGGTTTTGAACCTCCGACCCAGAGCATTTACCTGGGGCTCTGGTTTACAAGTCCAGTAAGAATACCACTACGCCACTGCCTCCCCCCCCCCATGAAAGTACAAATATAAAGGGCAGCACGGCGGCACAGTGGTTAGCACTGCTGCCTCATGCGCCAAGGTCTCAGGTTCGATCCCGGCCCTGGGTCACTGTCCGTGTGGAATTTGCACATTCTCCCCGAGTCTACGTGGGTCTCACCCCCACAACCCAAAGATGTGCAGGTTAGGTGGATTGGCCACGCTAAATTGCCCCTTAATTGGAAAAAAAATAATTGGATACTCTAAATTTAAAAAAAAGAAAGTACAACTATAAATCCTCACGTGTGTCATTTGCTTTGGCAAAGACATTAAAAAAATCTTTAAAATCTCACATACAATGGAAATAATATATAGCAGAGGATTGGGCAGGGGATCATTCAAATCTGTAATTTAACACTGAGATTGTGGTAATGTTAAAAAGAAAAGGTCGATCTGTCAAAGTTGGAGTTTAATGGTAGTGCAAGGGAAGTTACTTGACAGACTGGGTATTGGGACATCGAGTGAGGACAACAGATAGTTCACAGTGGTTTTCCACTCAACATCCGAGTCACAGATGAAGAATAGCTACCAGAGGACTGGTGTCCAACGGGTAGCGTTTCGGTGACTCGGTTCGGTGGAAATGTATGACATGATCAAGGGGATGGGGCGGGAGAATTGCTGAGAGCACAGAGCATGGGAAAACGTGGGGTGGAGCTGCAGCGATGAATGCCTGCACAGACCGAATCCCCTTTCCAACTGGAAATGCCTTTCCTTATTACTCCTGTCTTGTTTATTCACAAGGTCCACATCATCCTCTTGTCGACTTTGCTCACAACTGTAACAACGACAGACCTCCTGCGATGGATCCTGAACAATATCAGAGAAACCTCTGCTTTATAAGACAAGGACTCCTTGCTGTATTTCAAAATTATCTTTGCCACTTTTCCAGCCCCCTCCCCAAGCCACCAGTGTGGCCTTGCGGCAGGAGACCGGATTCCCCAGCTTCACACCTTTCTGAGCATTTATCTTTGGTATTCATTCAAGGGATGTGGCTAGGACAGCATCTATTGCCCATCCCCAATTGCCCCTCGTGAAGCGCACCTTGCACCGCTGCAGTCCACGTGGTGTAGGTACACCCGCATTGCTGTTCGGGAGGGAGTCCCAGGATTTTGACCCAGCGGCAGCAGGGACAGCGATGTATTTCCATGTCAGGATGGCGAGTGGCTTGCAGGGGAGCCTCCAGGTGGTGGTTGGCCTTGTGGGCGGGCATGCGCACTCTCTCCTCGTAGCACACAAGTGTTCACCAGCATCCCACTATGAGATGGGAAGGGAAGAGGTTCAATTTGTCACTCAGCCCCCACCGGCTCGGGGTTTTACTTCCTCCTTCCCTATTTCCCCCCTGTTGGTGACCAGGGGCAGGAAATTTAGAGGGAACTCGAGAAACCTTTTCACCCAGAGTGGGGTGGGAACCTGGAACCCGCTGCCTGAAAGGGTGGTAGAGGCGGGAACCCTCACAACATTTAAGAAGCACTTGAAATGCCACAGTAGGCAAGGCAACGGACCAAGAAAATGGGACTAAAATGGATAGCTTTATGCCTGGCATAGTCTGACTGGGCCGAAGGGCCTCATTCTGTGCTATAAAGCTCTATGACCATGCGTTACCTCAAGTAAAAGATGCCCCTGCAACCCCACCTATTACAAAGGCTTTGAACCTAGGCAAATGGAGAGAATGAATGTTTACGGAGGTTTACAAGCAGCAGTGTTTAGATCTAACAAAAATGTACATCACAGAATGAGGCCATTCAGCACATGCTGACTTATATAAAGAGTTCAGTCGCATATCTCCCATCATCCTGTGGACTCCTCATCCTCAAATACCTGTCCCATTCCTTTTTTGGAATTATTAATGGACTAGGCTTCCTGCACCTTTTGAGGTCGAGGGCTCGAGATCTGGATAGTTATTAAGCATTATTAAAACTTATTCACTGTTCAGAACATGGAAGTCCAAATTGGTAGAAGTGAAAGTGTCTAATGGAAGAAACCGTTTGTCCTGTCACATTATATTCAGTCCACTCCAGCCACGCACGGCTTCGATTCTCCAATTGTGGCCTCCTTTTAAAAAAGAAATGAATTTAGAGTACCCAATTCTTTTTTTCCAAATTAAGGGGCAATTTAGCATGGCCAATCCACGTAACCTGCACATCTTTTTTGGGGTTCTGGGGATGAGACCCACACAGACACGGGGAGAATGTGCAAACTCCACACGGACAGTGACCCGGGGCCGGGATCGAACCCGTGTCCTCGGCGCCGTGAGGTAGCAGTGCTAACCACTGCGGCGCCGTGCCGCCCTTCAATTCTGGCCTCTTGACCATCCCTGGTTCTAATCAATGAGTTTGATAGCAGTGATTTATGCTGGGGAGAGGGGGCTGGCTGGCTGCATGCGCGCAATCTTGCGTTGTTCAGCTCCTTACGTGAGCATCCAAATGGAGCTCGACGATTCTCGCAGACAGACCGGGTAGTTACTTGCCATTCCTGCCATTACCGCATGAGGGGGTCAAAGCTCCAGACACCCAAGGGCACCCGGACGGCCTTCGACTATCCCCTTTCACCTTTGCCCGGCACCTGCTCTACCCTTCCTTGGTCATCCCTCCATCCAAGTTGCCCTGCACAGCACCTGGGACCGGGGCACAGGCGGGCATTCACAGACCCTGGCCAAGGAGCACAATGCAGCGGCAACCGGTGGAGGGAGAGGAGCTCGCCAGTTACACCCCACTTGATGTGCAATCCTGAGCGTGACTATCCGTTGGTGTGGATACAGGGGTGGTGAGGGCAATGGCTGGTGTACATGGATGTCCAAATGAGGATAGAGGGGACATAGCGTAAAAATTAAAGCCAGTCTTTTCAGAAGTGAAATTAGGAAACATTCCTAATGCAGACAAAGGGCGGTAGAAGTTTGCAAATCTCTTTCGCAAAACACCAATTGATGCTATATCAATATTTAATTTGAAGCAAAAATTGGTAATTTTTTTTGTTAATTCAAGGTGTTGAGTGACATGGGGCAAGGCGGGACTATGGGGCATGGCCACACATCAGACATGATCTCACCGAATGGCGGTACAGGTTGGAGGGGCTGAATGGTCTCCTCCTGTTCCTGTGAGGGGAGAGGGGGAAGGGGAGAAGAGAGAGGAGACGGTGGGGACATAGTGGCTTTGGGAAAGGAAGGGGAGAAGGAGAACTTCTGCCTTAATCCTGAAGCAAGTGCAAAGGGGACCATTCCCCAGTTGATAGAATGATAGAATTTAAAGTGCAGAAGGAGGCCATTTGGCCCATCAAGTCTGCACCGGCTCTTGGAAAGAACACCCAACTTCAGCCCATGCCTCCCCCCTATCCCCGTAACCCCACCTAACCGTTTTGGACACTAAGGGCAATTTAGCATGGCCAATCCACCTAACCTGCACATCTTTGGTCTGTGGGAGGAAACCGGAGCACCCGGACGAAACCCACGCAGACACGGGGAGGACGTGCAGACTCCGCACAGACAGTGGCCCAAGCCGGGAATTGAACCTGGGACCCTGGAGCTGTGAAGCAACTGTGCTAACCACCGTGCTGCCCATTAACGGGCAGCTTCAGTCTCCTGTTTGTTGAGGGACAATTTCAGAGATTGACCTCGCTGCTTAGTTTCAGTCCGGACCAGCGGGTTAGTGGTCTCGAGTCAAACGCAGGAGGAGGGTTGAGGGGAGGGGGGGGGTCAAGAAGCGGTCAACAGAGAGCCAAGTCGATTAAGCGTCGCACCCAGAGTGGGCCCCAACCCAAAATGCTGAAATTAGGCAACTGGCCCAACCACCAGAAAACATAAAAGATAGGAGCAGGAGGAGGCCATTTGGCCCTTCGCCTACATTCATTGTGATCATGGATGATCAACCAACTCAGTAACTTGATCCCCCCCCCCCCCCCCCCATATCCTTTTATCCCTTTAGTCCCAAGTGCTATATCTAATTCCTTCTTGAAAAAAAGCATTGTTTTCATCTCAACTACTTTCTGTAGTAGCGAATTCCACAGGCTCACACCCACTCTCTGGGTGAAGAGGTTCCTCCTCATCTCTATCCTTAATGGTCTACCCTGCATCCTCAGTTGTGACCTCTGGTTCTGGACTCCCCCGTCATCAGGGACATTCTTCCTGCGTCTACCTTGTCCAGTCCTGTGAGAATTTGACAAGTTTTCTATGGGATACACCCTCATTCTTCTGAACTCCAGCGAATACAACCCGAACCGATTCAACCTCTCCTCATACGTCAGTCCTGCCATCCCAGGAATCAGTCTGGTAAACCTTCGCCGCACTTCCTCTGGAGCAAGAACATCCTTCCTCAGATAAGGAGACCAAAACTGCTCACAATACTCCAGGTGTGGCCTCACCAAGGCCCTGTATAATTCCAGTAAGGCATCCCTGCCACTGTACTCGAATTCTCTCGCTATGAAGGCCAACATAACATACCTTCTTCACCGCCTGCTGCACCTGAATGCTTACCTTAAGTGACTGGCGTACGAGGGCACCCAGGTCTCATTGCACATTCCGCTCTCTTAATCTATAGCCATTCAGATAATGATCTGCCTTCCTGTTTTTGCAAGCAAGTGGATAATCTCACGTTTATCCACATCACTTTGAAAGCAGACCAAGGCAGGCCAGCAGCACGGTTCGATTCCCGTAACAGCCTCCCCGAACAGGTGCCGGAATGTGGCGACTAGGGGCTTTTCACAGTAACTTCATTTGAAGCCTACTTGTGACAATAAGCGATTTTCATTTTCATTTCATTACATCTACCATGCATATGCTCATTCATTCTACTTGCCCAAATCACACTGAAACATCTCTACATCCTCCTCACAGATCACCCTCCCACCCAGCTTAGTGTCATCTGCAAATTTAAATAGAGTACATTTAGTTCCCTCATCCAAATCACTAATATACATTGTTAGGACCCCAGCTATTCACACTGATCTCTGTAGTATGCCACTGGTCACTGCTTGCCATGAGAAAAAATATCCATTTATTCCTACTCTTTGTTTCTTATCTGCCAACCAGTTTTCTATCCATCTCAATACACCACCTCCAATCCCATGCGCTTTAATTTTACATGCTAATCTCTTCTTAAAAGTCTTCTGAAAGTCCAAATAAGCCACATCCACTGGTTCTCCCTTGTCAACACTACTAGTTATATCCTCAAAGAATTCCAGTAGATTTGTCAAACTGAATTCCCTTTCGTAATTCCACAAATTCCTGACTGTCCAGTCCTGCAACTGTTTTCCAAGTGCTCTGCCATTAAATATTTTATTTGGATTCTCACATTTCCCCCACTCACAACGTCAGGGTGACTGGTCTATAATTCCCTATTTCCTCTCTACCTCCCTTTTTAAATAGTGGGGTTACATTAGCTACCCTCCAATGTGTAGGAACTATTCCAGAGCCTATAGAACCTTGGAAGATGGGAGGTGTTGGCACAGTGGGATCGTCACTGGACTCATAATCCAGAAACCCAATGTCATGCTCTAGGGACCTGGGTTCAAATCCCACCATAATTTTGCTACTAATATTGATTTCCATCAGTTCCTCCCGCTCAGTAAACCATGTGTCCCCCAACATTTCTGGTACGTTATTTGTGTCCTCCTTTGTGAAGACAGAACCAAATACATATTCAGTTGGTCAGCCATTTCTTTGTTCCCCATTATACATTCCATTGTTTTGGATTATAAGGGACCTACATTTGTCTTCACCAATCCTTTTCTCTTCACATATCTATAGAAGTATTTACAGTCTTTTTTTATGTTCCCTGCGAGCTTACTCTCGTGCTCCATTTTCCCCTTCTTAATCAAACAAGTGGTCATACGTTGCTGAATTCTAAACTGCTCCCAATCCTTAGGTCTGCTCTTTTTTTCTGACCAATTTGTTTGCCTCTTCCTTAGATCTAATACTATCTCTAGTTTCCCTTGTAAGCCACGGATTGACCACCTTTCCAGTTTTATTCTTGTGGAAACAGTGATGAACAAATTTTGCAGTTCACTCATACGCTCTTTCAATGTTTGCCATTGCCTATCCACCCTTTTAAGTCATCCCTATGTCATCCCTTTTAAGTAACGTTCCTCAATCCATCATAGCCAACTCGCACCTCATACCATTGTAGTTTCCTTTATTTAGATTCAGGACCCTAGTTTCACAACCAACTACGTCACTCTCGATCTTGATGAAGAATTCAGTTATATTATGGTTGCTCATCCCCAAGGGGCCTCACACAACTAGATTGCAAATCAGTCCTTTCTCATTGCCCAATCTAGGATGGCCTGTTCTCTAGTTGGTTCCTCAATGTATTGGTCCAGAAAACCATCCTGTACACACAACAGGAATTCCTCCTCTACTGTATGGTTATTAATTTGATTTTTCCAATCTATATCTCAGGCTTTTCATGGGAACTTCATTTGAAGCCTACTTGTGACAATAAGCGATTTTCATTTCATTTCATATGCAGATTAAAGTCACCCATAATTACAAACGTTCCTTTATCATATGCATCTCCCATTTCCTGCTTAATGTCATCCCCAACATCGCCACTACAGTTTGGGGGTCTACATACAGCCCCCTCTAATGTTCTTTGCCCCTTGGTATTTCTCAGCTCGACCCATACAGATTCCAAATCATCAGAGCTAATATCGTTCCTCACTATTGCGTTAAATTTGCGTTAAACGTGTTAGGGGCTGGTTTAGCACACTGGGCTAAATAGCTGGCTTGTAGTGCTGAGCAAGGCCAGCAGCGCAGGTTCAATTCCCGTACCGGCCTCCCCGAACAGGCGCCGGAATGTGGCAACTAGGGGCTTTTCACAGTAACTTCATTGAAGCCTACTTGTGACAATAAGTGATTAGTATAGGGGCTGGTTTAGCACAGGGCTAAAGAGCCGGCTTTTAAAGCAGACCAAGGCAGGCCAGCAGCATGGTTCAATTCCCGTACCAGCCTTCCCGAACAGGTGCCGGAATGTGGCGACTAGGGGCTTTTCACAGTAACTTCATTTGAAGCCTACTTGTGACAATAAGCGATTTTCACTTTCACTTTTCAAATTTCCTCTTTCACAACCAATGCATCTCTACTGCCTTTGCCTCTCATCTGCCCTTTCAAAATACTGAATATCCCGGGCTGTACAGGGACCTGGTGAGGCCACACCTGGAGTACCGTGTGCAGTTTTGGTGTCCTTATCTGAGGAAGGATGTTCTTGCTATGGAGGGAGTGCAGCAAAGATTTACCAGACTGATTCCAGGGATGGCGGGACTGTCCTATGAGGAGACACTAAGTCGGTTCAGATTATATTCATTGGAGTTTAGAAGAGTGAGAGGGATCTCATAGAAACTTACAAAATTCGAACAGGATTAGACAGGGTAGATTCAGGAAGAATGTTCCTGGTGGTGGGGGAGTCCAGAACTAAGGGGCTATGGTTTGAGGATAAGGGGTAAACTTTTTTTTAGGGCTGAGATGAGGAGAAATTTCTTCACCCAGAGAGCGGTGAATCTGTGGGATTCTCTACCACAGAAAATAGTTGAGGTCAAAATGTTGTGTTACTTCAAGGAGGAATCATATTTAGCTCTTGGGGCTAAAGGGATCAAGGGATATGGGGGGGGGGGGGGGGGGGGAAGAGGCGGGATCAGGGTAGTGAACTTGATGATGAGCCATAATCATAATGTCATAATGAAAGGCGGAGCAGGCTCGAAGGGCCGAATGGCCTCCTCCTGGCTCTACTTTCTATGTTTCTATGCACAGTCCCCATCCCTGGTCACCCTGCAACCATGTCTCCATAATCCCGACTATATCACACCCATTCACATCTATTTGCGTGATTCATTCATCCACTTTATTGCGAATGCTCCACGCATTAAGGAACAAGGCCTCACTGCTTGCCTTTAGCACAGCGGTTAGCAGGTTCGATTCCCGGCCTGGGTCACTGTCTGCGCGGAGTCTGCACGTTCTCCCCGTGTCTGCGTGGGTTTCCTCCGGGCGCTCCGGTTTCCTCCTACAAGCCCCAAAACAGTGCTTGTTCGGTGAATTGGACATTCTGAATTCTCCCTCAGTGTACCCGAACAGGCGCCAGAGAGTGGCGACGAGGGGCTTTTCACAGTAACTTCATTGCAGTGTTAATGTAAGCCTACTTGTGACAATAATAAAGATTATTATTATTGTAACATTACTTGCCCTGCTCCCATTAGTTTTTTCACTGGCCCTGTTTAATTTTGGTCCTTGGTTTCTCTGTCCATCAATTTTCTTATTGGCCCTTTTGCCTTTTGTTCTTATCCTCGTTTCCCCCCCTCCTCTGACTCCGTTGCTAGGTTCCCATCCTCCTGCCATTTTTGCTGAAACACATTCCCAGCAACCACTCTACCAAATATTCCCCCAGGACAACCAGTCCTGGTCCTGCCCAGGTGCAAAACAGAGAGGAAACAAAAGAAAACGTCCGACCTTTGTGAAGTCTTTGGCAGCCTCCCTTGCTCGTCCGCCATCAGCATCGTCATTCCAGGCCAGACTCCCATGCTGAACGTGAAAAAAAGGGAAAGGATAAGAGGTAAAAAGATGGAGAGAAAAATAATAAAGAAGACAGCTCTACGTATCTCTGGCCTGGAATATGCACGGATTGCTGAGGCAACCTTGGGAGTATAAATCAGTGAAACCGTCCTATGTTACAATTCTGCAACTGAGCAGTCAGTTGGGCCTCTTGGCCTTTACTGAACAGTTCCATAGTTATTCCTGGTGCTACTTTCCGCTCCTTTCCTCGCTTGAAGCTGCAGACTCCTCGTTGGGACACGGTCAACTTTGCACACCACAATAAGGACCGCAGCTTTTCCCAAAGGTGTATCACCAGCATTACCTTGAGGGCAATGGGAATGGGCAATAGATACAGGCCTTGCCAGCCGATGCTTTGCCACAAGAATGAACAAAAAGAAAAATACCGAGGGCAGCACGGAGGCGCGGTGGGCTAGCACTGCTACCTCACGGCGCCGAGGTCCCAGGTTCGATCCCGGCTCTGGGTCACTGTCCGTGTGGAGTTTGCACATTCTCCCCGTGTTTGCGTGGGTTTCGCCCCCCCACAACCCAAAGATGTGCAGGTTAGGTGGATTGGCCTCGCTAAATTGCCCCTTAATTGGAGAAAAAAAAATTTGGGTACTCTAAACTTTAAAAAAAAGAAGAAAAATAGCAATTTGAAGGCTATCACAAGACGAGGGCAGCCTGCTCTCCCAGTTGGCATTTACCAACCATACTGACACGCAGAAGCAAAAGAGAATAGAGAAGGCCTGGTCAGCGACAGAAGGACAATACTGCCCCTCCGCCAACTGTTCCTGAGCTGAAGAGTGAAGGCCCAAATCCTCGCCAAAATTACAAAACACTTTTCCTTCAGTTATTTTCGATATACCTATTACTTAAATATAAAAAAGCAATCATAGAATTGCTGCAGTGCAGAAGGAGGCCATTCGGCCCATCGAATCTGCACCGACCCTCCGGAAGAGCACCACACGTAGACCCTATCCCCCTAACCCCACCTAATCTTTGGACAATTTAGTATGGCCTATCCACCTAACCTGCGCATCTTTGGACTGTGGGAGGAAAACCGGAGCACCCGGAGGAAACCCAGGCGGACACGGGGAGAACGTGCAGACTCCGCACAGACAGTCACCCGAGTTGGGAATCGAACTCGGGACCCTGGAGCTGTGAGGCAGCAGTGCTGACCACTGTGCCACCATGATGAATGGGGGCTACCCGTGCCCCCCATTCCTCAGGCTGAAGAAACATGACCGACGGCGAGGCCGGAACCATATTGGAATCTGGGCTGAAACCATGATTGAAGATTAGGTCACAACTGCATGTGGTTCATCAGATACAGTACAGAAAGAGGCTCTTCGGCCCATCGTGTCTTCGTCGGCCTTGGAGTCACAGCAATGCGGAATTAATTGCCTCTTTTGGGATTCCACACTCTTTGGACGTTAATGTCAGTGAGTGGTTCAGACTGTGAGTGTCACTGTGGAATCTGTAGTCTGGATATCACACACTGTGTGATTATTATCCAGTCACTTAACACTTCTGTGTCAAATTCCTTGGCCCGCTGTTTAAATGGAGGCACTAATCCATCAGGTTACTTGCGAATGGACGATGATATCAGTGTTGACGCTCCATTAAGATGTTGAACCGAGGATTGATGTTGCAGGCAAATTGTAAATGTTAATGTCGCCACAGTCCAGAGGGCCATAGGCTGCTCTCCCCATTGAGAGTGAGCTGGCTGGTGATGATTTAACCTGAGGGTCAAGGTTGAGAAGGCGGGGCCTTCATAAGACCATAAGACATAGGAGCAGGATTAGGCCACTCGGCCCATCGAGTCTGCTCCGCCATTCAATCATGGCTGATATTTTTCTCATCTCTATTCTCCTGCCTTCTCCCCACAACCCCTGATCCCCTTAGCAATCAAGAACCTATCCATCTCTGTCTTAAAGACACTCAGTGATTTGGCCTCCACAGTCTTCTGCGGCAAAGAGTTCCACAGATTCACCACCATTCATGAATAACCTCAGCTGGTTCGGGAATTGAACCCGCGCTGTTGGCGGTGCTCTGCATCACGAACCAGCTGTCCAGCCAGCGGAGCTAAATTTTAGATATATTAAAATGACAAAATAGAATCTATTCTTCCATATGGTCACATATTGGTTTCATGGCTATCAAAATAACGAGGGGCATAGATAAGGTAGACAGTCAACATCTTTTCCCAAAGGTCGAGGAGTCTAGAATTAGAGGGCATAGGTTTAAGGTGAGAGGGGAGAGATACAAAAGAGACCAGAGGGGAAATTTCTTCACACAGAGGGTGGTGAACATCTGGAATGAGCTGCCAAAGGCAGTGGTTCCCAGTTGATGTCAGAACTGGACAGGAAGATCTCAGAATGGAACCCTAGCTCAAAAGACCGTAATTTTTTACTTTTTGAAACAAAACGTGGAGGAATAGAGTCACAAGAGCGCCAATTAGTTTCAACCAGAAAAAAAGTTATTAAATATCAAAAAAAATACAATACTCCTTTACTCCCTGCTTAACAATCACACACAGATTTTAAGATTTCCGTGAATTACAAAGCATATCTTAAACTATGATAGTCTCATTAATACAAAGTCCCTTTTAACACTAGATGATTGTGGTGAGACACATTCCTCTCTGAACCCAAGTGAATGTCAGTGGATTTTGCTTCAAAATCTCCCACCTCCCCCCGATAATTCTTGTACCGAGAGCCACCTTGTATCATTGAACCCTGGCTTCCACACGAGTGATTTCAAATTCCGCTTTCAAAAGTCACATTTTCAAATTTTCTTTCAAATTACGCTTTTCCTCCGCTGCTTCTGTCAAGGTTTCGCTTTCCGGTTTTCTATCTTTCCCTTCAGGTTTCCTTTGCCTTATAGGCGCCAGAATGTGGTGACTAAGGGCTTTTCACAGTAACTTCAATGAAGCTTACTTGTGACAATAAGCAGTTATTGTTATCATTGAAGGGCAGCACGGTAGCACAAGTGGATAGCACTGTGGCTTCACAGCGCCAGGGTCCCAGGTTCGATTCCCCGCTGGGTCACTGTCTGTGCGGAGTCTGCACGTTCTCCCTGTGCCTGCGTGGGTTTCCTCCGGGTGCTCCGGTTTCCTCCCACAGTCCAAAGACGTGCAGGGTTAGGTAGATTGGCCATGATAAATTACCCTTAGTGTCAAAAAAGGTTAGGAGGGGTTATTGGCTTACGTGGATAGGGTGGAAGTGAGGGCTTAAGTGGGTCGGTGCAGACTCGATGGGCCGAATGGCCTCCTTCTGCACAGTATGTTCTATGTTTTACAGAACCTCCGAAATTCAGCTAACGATTTCCACAATTATTTCAAATAATGCCTCCCAAACTAGTAATTTCTCACAAACCTTCACACTACCGCAGATGCCTTTCTGGCTTCTCACGATCCAATGCCTTTTCACCTCTCTGTTGTGACTTTACCAAACAGCAATCTGTTCTGATTCCTAGTTTCCTCTGTTCCGTTCATTCACTCCAGGCTTCTTGGAATCTTCCCTTCATTTCTCTAGTTTTCTTAACTAGCTGGATTTCAGATTTATGGCATCTGTTTTCTCCATTACTCCATAGTATGTTTTTTCTTCTAGCAAGGCCAAGAGAGATGTTCCCTCTTTAGCTTTCTAAAACCAACGGCATCTAGAGGAGCTGTGAGAGCTGTCTTCGCTCTCACTATCTATCTCCAACTGCAATCAAATTAGCCAAACTAAAATTTAAAAAGCTCCTCTACTTTACAAAACCCGAGTTACTAGGCAACCGCTGCTGGTTTATTTACTCTTCACACCATAGCCCTCTCTAAGCACAATAGAATCACAGTTGGAATTGAAACCAATCCCCACACATATAAACGCCTTTGTCCAGCATGAATCTAACTCAAGGTTTTACCCTTCCAGGCACAGAAACATTAAATTAAACCCACTTAAAACTATATCTTATTTCTCATGTTTACCAATACAAATATAAATCCCTTAAAACAACGTTTATTTTCCCATTACATGTCAAATAACATTGTTACAGTTAAGAGGAACAGGTAATGGGTATTAATTGAGCACATTTAAATAGGGGATATCTGGGACACTGGGTTGAGTGGGAGGAGAGCCGAGAGACTGAACAGGTCAATTAACTCGGTCTATAATGGAATGCTCCACGTCTTGGTTTATGCTTCATCAACCAGCTTGGATCCTATTAACAAGTAGCTGCATCCCCCTTCTTGGGCTATGGAACCGCTGGATATGAAGGCACACCCTTCTTCCGCACCCCTTCCCCAACCCCGGACAAAGCTGGCAGGTGGCTCCAAGTAAGTGGGGTGCTGGTAAATGCCGGTGACCTAGGGAAACAACTTCGAATTGGTTCAACCATGAATCAAATTGGTCGCTTGCCAAGTAGAGCTCCTGCTGTTTCCCCCGCTGGTAAAATGGCTCAGCAATGGGCCTACATTGGCCCTCCCAACATGGCTCCCTGGCATTATACTGGCTAGTCTGCCGCCAAGCAAGTCACCCATAGGCCAGTTAACATTCTGGCCCCAGTCACACTGGAGGCCGCAGACAATGACGGAGCGTCAGAAGCCACAGATTGCTCTGACCCTCACACCAACTCCAACGGTGTTTCCAGTATATGAATAATTTACTTTGTAGAAGGTTTACGCCACTCAAGCGCGGTTAGCACGCAATGTGCAGGGCTGGGACTGGCTACGGGGCGACCCATGCGGAGATCCAGCTTCCCTATCAACACGCCCCCATCATCTTGGGTGTTGCCTGGCCCAAGATGTGACATCCCTCGGCAGTGGCCATTCATACTGGGGAGTCGCGACAGAGAAACCATGCGGATTCAAATTACTGTTAAGTGTCAACTTGGCTTAGCCGGCAGTGCTGTCATCTCCCGAGCCAGCAGTTCAGAGATTCACTTTAGGATGCAATCACCTCATTCCAGGTTGACACTTAACAGTGCAGCATCGAGGGAGGGCCGCACTGCCGGGGGCGCCACTCTTCTGATGAACCAATGAGCCAAGGCCCCCCCCCCCCCCGATTGATCCAGCACCTAAAGTGAGGGTGGACATTTCCACAGGTCTATTGAAAGGGAGGAGCGCTCGCCAGATGTCCGAGCCAACATCTGTCCCCTCAACCAAACGCTGCCAAAACTGGGAGAACCGGTCCTTTCTCACACCGCTGTACACCGGATTGTGATAGGCTTGTCAGAGGGGCCATCTCTCTTACGTCACGGCACACCTTTACACCATAAACTTTGAGACACACCTGTTTTCCCCCAACTGAACTGCCCTCTCGCAAAAGCCTTTAATCTCTAAACTCTTCCAAAAACATGTCAAGCCACCGTTTAATACAATTTTCATTGGCTTAAGGTGTGAAAGCCTTGTTACCATTTGCACGTTAAATACAATATTGGAGCCTATTTCCCCTTTCTTTAACTTTCTTGGTTAACGTTTCTTACCTGTCTTCTTCCTTCACTGGGAACTTTATTTTTTTTGCTTCTCACTGTCGCCTCTCCTTTTAAAAAATTTATTTTCCAAATATGGAGAATCCACCTACCCTGCACGTCTTTGGGTTGTGGGGACGAAACCCACGCAAACACGGGGAGAATGTGCAAACTCCACACGGACTGTGACCCGGGGCCGGGTTCGAACCCGGGTCCTCGGTGTACTGAGGCAGCAGTGCTAACCACCGTGTCACCCTCCTGTTTTGTTTCTACCTCCCTCCTTCTCCCATGCTTCTGCGCTCTTTTGGTGTTTTTGCGCAGGCATTCTGAGCCTTGGTCTTCACTCCATGGTTGACATCTCCAGTTCCCAAAGGACCCGGGATCACCTGTGCGCACGTTGGTCGGGAAAGGGCAGCTTTCGGGCGGTTCTGATTTTTGATATCGGCCAGGACCTTCTGCACGTGCCTCGCCGATGTTAAAAAAAAAAATCAAAAACGCGCATGTGCGGCCCATTCCCGGCCGCCACACGCACGGGAGGCCCGAGGTTGATAGTGACCCAGGGGTGCCGACTGCAGAGCTGAAAACGAAGATTAGATTTACTCGATGTTAATTCATGTTTAATCGTCTTGAGTCTCATTTCGCTTGTGGAGCCTTGGCAGCGCACCGGTTGCGAACCTCCGCATTAAACCGCACTCTCGGGTGGACATAAAAGAATCTCACAGCCCTGCTTCGAAGAGAAGGCAGGCAGTTAGTTCCCCCGGAGCCCCTGGTCAAATTTCATCCCCTCAAACCAACACCACGAACACAGATTATCTGCTCGTTATCGCAAACGGTTTGTGGGAGATTACTGTACACAAAATGGACAGATGCTGAATTTCTCACATGGTGAAGGCACTTGGGGTGGGGGAGGGGGGGGGGGACCTTTATAGAATGCAAATCACTCAGATGTCCAGTGGATGTTAACGGCACTATATAAATGCAAGTCTTTCCTCACGAAGAGCGGCTGCCACAATGGGCTGAATGCGATCAATGATTGCAGTCTCAGAAGAGCGATGAGGCGTTCGATAAGTGTAAGCCTTTGTCCGCTCATCGGCTTCCTGTTGTGCTTGGCAGATGTAAAATTAGAAGTGACTGCTGCAGTTCTCCCCCCCGTCCAACACAGCTCTCTGTCTTCAAAGCCAAACTGTGGACTCACCCTCTCTGCACAGCCAATCCCCGTGCCCAGGTGAGGACAGACAGCTCGGCATACCTTGCCCCAATTTTAGGGGCGGTGGTTAGCACTGCTGCCTCACAGCGCCAGGGTCCCGGGTTCGATTCCTGCCTTGACTGACTGTCTGCGTGAAGTTTGCACGTTCTCCCCGTGTGTGCGTGGGTTTCCTCCGGGGGCTCCCGTTACCTCCCACAGTCCAAAGATGTGCGGGTTAGGTGGATTGGCCTTGATCAATTGTCACTTAGTGTCCAGGGATGTGTAGGTTAGGTTATGGGTTTATGGGAAATGGGACTGGGTTGGCTGGGGAGTGGGCCTGGGTAAGGTGGTCTTTCGGAGGGTCGGTGCAGATTCGAAGGACCAAATGGCTTCCTTCTGCACTACAGGGATTCTATGATTTTATAACAAAATAAATCTTTGACCAGACTTTAGTCACGATTGAATGGACAGCATACTGAGGATCATGGGAAACCTAGGAGAAGCATGGGATGTTGGGATGTTTCCCCTTTGGTTTTATTCTTTAACGGGATGTTGTCCTCACTGACTAGGCCAGCATTTATGTCCTGCACTGCTGTGCATAGATATATGCATGGTATCTACCAACATCCTGGGGGTTACCATTTATCAAAAACTGAACTGGACCCAACCATACAAATACTGTGGCTACAAGAGCAGGTCAGGGGCTGGGAGTTGTGTGGTGAGTAACTCACCCCCCATCTCACCAAAGCATGTCCACCATCCACAAGGCACAAGTCAGGAGTGTAATGGAATACTCTCCACTTACCTGGATGAGTGCAGCTCCAACAACACTCGAGGCTCAAAACCATCCAGGACAAAGCAGCCCTGCTTGATTGGCACCTCATTCACAAACATTCACTCTCTCCACCACTGACGCACAGTGGCAGCCGTGTGCACCATCTACAAGATGCACTCACAAAAGCTTCTTGGGCACCACCTTCCAAAGTTGTGGCCTCTACCACCTAGTAAGCCAAAGGCAGCAGACACATGGGAACACAAGCGCCTGGAGGTTCCCCTCCAAACCTCACACCATCCTGACTTGGAAATACATCGGCTGTTCCTTCATTGTCTCTGGGTCAAAATCCTGGAACTCCCTCCCTAACGGCACGTACCTACATGGATGTATCTACTTGATATGGACTGCAGCGGTTCAAGAAGGCAGCTCACATTATGGTTGGGGAACAAATGCTGGCCTAGCCAGTAACGCCCATATCCTGAGAAAGTTTTGAATAAAATCCTTTGGGCTATTTGACACAGCCAGCCCACGTGCTAGATCCTCCTGCAAAACAGGAGGTGAATCCCTCAAACTTGACAGCCACTGAACCTGCGATGTGTGGCGCCGAGGACAGAACTGAGCTTGGAATCTCCATTCGATGAGCCCTCACAACAGGCTCTATCACAGCAGGTGTTACAGCAGTAAAGCAGCACGGTTAATGTGGTAAATCATCCCAAGCCACACACAGAAGCATCAGCAAACAAAACGTGGAGCTGAGCTGTATGAGGAGTTATCGGACAGGCTGACCAAGAACTTGGTTAAAGATGAAAGGTAGGGAGGTAGGAAGGGTTAGGGAAGGAATTCCAGAGTTAGGGCCTCAATGCTTAAAGACACAGTGCTGGGATGACGGAGGAAGGGGAGGAGGGCAGGATTGGAAGCGTACAGAGATTGCATAGATACATTGCAAATCAAAGACATACGGTGAGCCCCATCAGCCGCCCGAAAAGCAGCATGGTGCGGCCAGTAGATGCCGGGAGGTCCCTCTTCCGGGATCGACACGCCTCGTGAGATCTAATTGTGGGGTGAGGGGGGGTCACTTTCTGGCAAATCTGCATATTAAAACAAGGCAGCTAGTCTCACTCTAATAGGCGTTCCCAAGGTCTAACCAAGGCTGTGATCTAGCACCCTCGCCCCACAGATGGGGACCAGATGGAACGGTACATGTGGGGGTCTCCCAGAGTATCGGAGGCCCCCCAGGCGCTTGCCCTCTGGACGGGGTGGCACCCTGGCACTGCTCATGCCACCCAGGCACTCTGGCAGTGCCACCTTGGCTGGCATTTTTTACACGACAGGGATCAGGCCGGGAAGTGCTGGCATCAAGATCTCTCGCTGCGCTGAGGAGTTCCGACGAGCTGTTACTTCAGCTCACCTCTGGTTCTTTTGTCAAATATCTTAAATCTGTTCCAGGATTCTGGGCCACTGATTAATGGAAAACCTCTGGCTCTGCTGATGAAGAAATTGGATATTCAA
Source organism: Scyliorhinus torazame (assembly GCF_047496885.1). Taxonomy (NCBI): domain Eukaryota; kingdom Metazoa; phylum Chordata; class Chondrichthyes; order Carcharhiniformes; family Scyliorhinidae; genus Scyliorhinus; species Scyliorhinus torazame. Next base: position 13,630,158 of record NC_092736.1, read on the forward strand.
GGGGGAGCGGAGTTTCTCAATGGTGGATGGTCCCCTCTATCGTGCATCACCATGAGTTTCAAATTATCATCTTCATAAATATCGATGAAGGTGATACATGTATATCACCCTCTAGAATCACCCCTCCGCACCATACTCAGAAAATAACTACATTCATAATGTGGCCGTGACTTTCGCCAAAGCTCAGGACTGGCCTTGACATGATCTGATTTTACCTGCTAATGAGCCTGGTGCTGGCAGTAAACCTAATCAAAACGCTATCAAATGGACAGCAGATATGAGTGTGCGTCTCCTCTTGGCTTAACACAGGACATCTGGTTCAGTGACACAGAAGGTTTGTGGGATCACTGGGCTTTGGGAGATCTGTCAGGTTAACAGTGCATTACGTCCAGCAAACGCGGGGAGAAGAAGGGATGTTCATCAACGGGAACTTCACATTGGGTTTCCACTCCCACTTCGTTCCGAAGCCATATCAACAATGAAAGGGAAATCCAAATAACTGTCCGTTCTACGTGAAGGCATCCTCATATTTTGGGGTTGAGTCCCTCTGAGGAGGCAGCAGTGGAGGGGGCGGAAAGAGGCTACAGATAATAATAATAATCTTTATTAGTGTCACAATGCAATGAAGTTACTGTGAAAATCCCCTAGTCGCCACACTCCGGCGCCTGTTCGGGTACACAGCGGGAGAATTCAGAATGTCTAATTCACCTAACAAGCACGTCTTTCGGGACTTGTGGGAGGAAACCGGAGCGCCCGGAGGAAACCCACGCAGACACGGGGAGAACGTGCAGACCCCCGCAGACAGTGACCCAATCCGGGAATCGAACCCGGGTCTCTGGTGCTGTGAAGCAAGAGTGCTAACCACTGTGCTACCGTGCCGCCGCCCCTGACGTCAGTACTCCTAGGCCTATAGGAGAAACATAGCAAGAAGTCTTACAACACCAGGTTAAAATCCAACAGGTTTGTTCAAAATCACTAGCTTTCGCAGCACTGCTCCTTCCTCAGGTGAAGATTGCCTTCACCTGAGGAAGGAGCAGTGCTCAGAAAGCTAGTGATTCCAAACAAATCTGTTGGACTTTAACCTGGTGTTGTAAGACTTCTTACTGTGCTCACCCTAGTCCAACGCCGGCATCTCCACATCATGGCTATAGGAGGAAGAGTAAGGATTCATCAAAGCTTCTAATCCTCATCACTGCCTGGCATTTATTATCGTCCTGACCTGCTCTTCATCAAATGGCGCGTTAACTCACCTCCGAGAAACAAAAACATTTATATAGCACTTTTCTTGAGCACTGGACATCTCAAACTGCTCGATAGCCAATGAAGTACTTTTGGACTTCCGGGTGCGGCGATGACCAGCTGAGTCGCACGTTTCGGCAGCTCCCGGTGAAACGGACCTTTGGGCTCTTGATAGGAGCCCCAACGGCAATTTTGACGGCTAAAAACACTGTGCGGTAAACCAGAAGGGAATCCCCCCTGGATACGGATGAAAAAAGGAGGAGAAAGTGGCCGGATTGCAGTGGATCCTTTAGAGCAGCGGCAAGGAAGGCAAGCAAAAACCAAGATGGCGTCGGAAGGTGGCAGTTTAACATGGGGCCCTGAACAACAAGAGTTCATGAAATGCTGTGTGGAAGAGCTCAAAAAGGAAATGAAGAAAGAGCTGTCGGCCCCGATACTACAGGCGATCGAAGGGCTAAAGGAGGAACAAAAGACCCAGGAGCGGGAGCTTCGGGTCATGAAGGCAAAGGCAGCCGAGAATGAGGACGACATACAGGGCCTGGTGGTGAAGACGGAGACGCATGAGGCACATCAGAAACGATGTGTGGAAAGGTTGGAGGCACTGGAGAACAACGCAAGGAGGAACAACCTGAGGATTCTTGGTCTTCCTGAAGGTGCGGAGGGAGCGGACGTCGGGGCATATGTGAGCACGATGCTGCACTCGTCAATGGGAGCGGAGGCCCCGGCGGGTCCGTTGGAGGTGGAGGGAGCATACCGAGTGATGGCGCGAGGACCGAGAGCAGGAGAAATTCCCAGAACCATAGTGGTGAGATTCCTCCGTTTTAAGGATAGAGAAATGGTCCTTAGATGGGCAAAGAAAACTCGGAGCAGTAAATGGGAGAACGCGGTGATCCGCGTTTATCAAGACTGGAATGCGGAGGTGGCGAGAAGGAGGGCGAGCTTTAATCGGGCCAAGGCGGTGTTTCATAAAAAGAAGATAAAATTTGGAATGCTGCAACCGGCAAGACTGTGGGTCACATATCGAGGGAGGCACCACTACTTTGAGACGGCGGATGAAGCGTGGATTTTTATTGTGGAAGAAAAACTGGAATGAGCGGGTTATTAAAAAGAACGTTTGAACAAAGTGGTGGGGCGAATGTGGGGGCGAAGAGGGGGGTTAAAAAGGGGGGAAAGAGGAGTTTTATGTACTAATCCTGCGATGTGGTAACTTTTCTCTCTTCCACATGTGGTGATGGGGGGAGGAGGGGAGGTGGAGGAGATGGGGCGTTGGCCATTGGGGGCGGGGCCAAGGGAGAAGCGCGGGCTTGGTTCCCGCGCTATGATAATCATGGCGGGAATAGAGAAGCAGGAAGGAGGGGGCGTCGCACGGTGCGAGCCGAGGTCACGGGGGGAAGCCGAGGTCGGCCAGAGTTTGCTGACTTCTGGGAGCAACATGGGGGGAGTAATTACGCTAGCGGGGGATCTAGCGGGGGGGGGGTGGGAGGGGGGAATTACTGGGTTGCTGCTGCTGGGGAGAGGGGGGAGCTGGTATGGGAGGGGATGGGCGGGGGGGCACTGCCTGGGGGAGATACAGCTGCGTGGGAACCGGGTGAGGAGCTGGAAAAAGGGGATGGCTAATCGACAAGGGGGGGGGGGGGTAGGAAGCCCCCCAACCCGGCTGATCACGTGGAACGTGAGAGGGCTGAACGGGCCGATAAAGAGGGCACGGGTACTCGCACACCTTAAGAAACTTAAGGCAGATGTGGTTATGTTACAGGAAACGCACCTGAAACTGACAGACCAGGTTAGGCTACGCAAAGGATGGGTGGGGCAGGTGTTCCATTCGGGGCCAGATGCGAAAAACAGGGGGGTGGCTATATTAGTGGGGAAGCGGGTAATGTTCGAGGCAAAGACTATAGTGGCGGATAACGGGGGCAGATACGTGATGGTGAGTGGCAAACTACAGGGGGAGACGGTGGTTTTGGTAAACGTATATGCCCCGAACTGGGATGATGCCAATTTTATGAGGCGGATGCTAGGATGCATTCCGGACCTAGAGATGGGAAAGCTGATAATGGGGGGAGATTTTAATACGGTGTTGGAACCAGGGCTGGATAGGTCGAAGTCCAGGACTGGAAGGAGGCCGGCAGCAGCCAAGGTACTTAAAGATTTTATGGAGCAGATGGGAGGTGTAGACCCGTGGAGATTTAGCAGACCTAGGAGTAAGGAGTTCTCGTTTTTCTCCTATGTCCATAAAGTCTACTCGCGAATAGACTTTTTTGTGCTGGGAAGGGCGTTGATCCCGAAGGTGAGGGGAACGGAGCATACGGCTATAGCCATTTCGGATCACGCTCCACACTGGGTAGACTTGGAGATAGGGGAGGAAACAGGAGGGCGCCCACCCTGGAGAATGGACATGGGACTAATGGCAGATGAGGGGGTGTGTCTAAGGGTGAGGGGGTGCATTGAAAAGTACTTGGAACTCAATGATAATGGGGAGGTCCAGGTGGGAGTGGTCTGGGAGGCGTTGAAGGCGGTGGTTAGAGGGGAGCTGATATCAATAAGGGCACATAAAGGGAAGCAGGAGAGTAAGGAACGGGAGCGGTTGCTGCAAGAACTTTTGAGGGTGGACAGACAATATGCGGAAGCACCGGAGGAGGGACTGTACAGGGAAAGGCAAAGGCTACATGTAGAATTTGACTTGCTGACTACGGGCACTGCAGAGGCACAATGGAGGAAGGCACAGGGTGTACAGTACGAATATGGGGAGAAGGCGAGCAGGTTGCTGGCACACCAATTGAGGAAAAGGGGAGCAGCGAGGGAAATAGGGGGAGTGAGGGATGAGGAAGGAGAGATGGAGCGGGGAGCGGAGAGAGTGAATGGAGTGTTCAAGACATTTTATAAAAAATTATATGAAGCTCAACCCCCGGATGGGAGGGAGAGAATGATGGGCTTCTTGGATCGGCTGGAATTTCCCAAGGTGGAAGAGCAGGAAAGGGTGGGACTGGGAGCACAGATCGAGGTAGAAGAAGTGGTGAAAGGAATTAGGAGCATGCAGGCGGGAAAGGCCCCGGGACCGGATGGATTCCCAGTCGAATTCTAGAGAAAATATGTGGACTTGCTCGCCCCGGTATTGACGAGGACCTTTAATGAGGCAAAGGAAAGGGGACAACTGCCCCCGACTATGTCTGAAGCAACGATATCGCTTCTCTTAAAGAAGGAAAAGGACCCGCTACAATGCGGGTCCTATAGACCTATTTCCCTCCTAAATGTAGATGCCAAGATCCTGGCCAAGGTAATGGCAATGAGAATAGAGGAATGTGTCCCGGGGGTGGTCCACGAGGACCAAACTGGGTTTGTGAAGGGGAGACAGCTGAACACTAATATACGGAGGCTGTTAGGGGTAATGATGATGGCCCCACCAGAGTGGGAAACGGAGATAGTAGTGGCGATGGATGCCGAGAAAGCATTTGATAGAGTGGAGTGGGATTATTTGTGGGAGGTGTTGAGGAGATTTGGTTTTGGAGAGGGGTATGTTAGATGGGTGCAGCTGTTGTATAGGGCCCCGATGGCGAGCGTGGTCACGAATGGACGGGGATCTGCATATTTTCGGCTCCATAGAGGGACAAGGCAGGGATGCCCTCTGTCCCCATTATTGTTTGCACTGGCGATTGAGCCCCTGGCGATAGCGTTGAGGGGTTCCAAGAAGTGGAAGGGAGTACTTAGAGGAGGAGAAGAACACCGGGTATCTTTGTATGCGGACGATTTGCTACTATACGTGGCAGACCCGGCGGAGGGGATGCCAGAAATAATGCGGATACTTGGGGAGTTTGGGGATTTTTCAGGGTATAAATTGAACATGGGGAAAAGTGAGTTGTTTGTGGTGCATCCAGGGGAGCAGAGTAGAGAAATAGAGGACCTATCGTTGAGGAAGCTAACAAGGGACTTTCGTTACCTGGGGATCCAGATAGCCAAGAATTGGGGCACATTGCATAGGTTAAATTTAACGCGGTTGGTGGAACAAATGGAGGAGGATTTCAAGAGATGGGATATGATATCCCTGTCACTGGCAGGGAGGGTGCAGGCGGTTAAGATGGTGGTCCTCCCGAGATTCCTCTTTGTGTTTCAGTGCCTCCCGGTGGTGATCACGAAGGCTTTTTTAAAAAGGATTGAAAAGAGCATCATGGGTTTTGTGTGGGCCGGGAAGACCCCGAGAGTGAGGAAGGGATTCTTACAGCGTAGCAGGGATAGAGGGGGCTGGCACTACCGAGCCTAAGTGAGTATTATTGGGCCGCTAATATTTCCATGGTGAGTAAGTGGATGGGAGAGGAGGAGGGAGCGGCGTGGAAGAGATTAGAGAGGGCGTCCTGTAGGGGGAACTAGCCTACAGGCTATGGTGACAGCCCCATTGCCGTTCTCACCGAGGAACTACACCACAAGCCCGGTGGTGGTGGCTACACTGAAGATTTGGGGACAGTGGAGACGGCATAGGGGAAAGACTGGAGCCTTGGGGGGGTCCCCGATAAGAAACAACCATAGGTTTGCCCCGGGGGGAATGGATGGGGGATATGGAATGTGGCAAAGAGCAGGAATAACGCAACTGAAAGATCTGCTTGTGGATGGGAAGTTCGCGAGTCTGGGAGCGCTGACCGAGAAATATGGGTTGCCCCAAGGGAATGCATTCAGGTATATGCAACTGAGGGCTTTGCGAGGCAACAGGTGAGGGAATTCCCGCAGCTCCCGACACAAGAGGTGCAGGACAGAGTGATCTCAAAGACATGGGTGGGGGATGGTAAGGTGTCAGATATATATAGGGAAATGACAGCTATACTGCGAGAGGACACCTCAGAGGGCAGTGAGGCTATATGGGTAGAGATCAGGAATAAGAAGGGTGCAGTCACAATGTTGGGGGTATACTACAGGCCTCCCAACAGCCAGCGGGAGATAGAGGAGCAGATAGGTAGACAGATTTTGGAAAAGAGTAAAAACAACAGGGTTGTGGTGATGGGAGACTTCAACTTCCCCAATATTGACTGGGACTCACTTAGTGCCAGGGGCTTAGACGGGGCAGAGTTTGTAAGGAGCATCCAGGAGGGCTTCTTAAAACAATATGTAAACAGTCCAACTAGGGAAGGGGCGGTACTGGACCTGGTATTGGGGAATGAGCCCGGCCAGGTGGTAGATGTTTCAGTAGGGGAGCATTTCGGTAACAGTGACCACAATTCAGTAAGTTTTAAAGTACTGGTGGACAAGGATAAGAGTGGTCCGAGGATGAATGTGCTAAATTGGGGGAAGGCTAATTATGACAATATTAGGCGGGAACTGAAGAACATAGATTGGGGGCGGATGTTTGAGGGCAAATCAACATCTGACATGTGGGAGGCTTTCAAGTGTCAGTTGAAGGGAATACAGGACAGGCATGTTCCTGTGAGGAAGAAAGATAAATACGGCAATTTTCGGGAACCTTGGATGACGAGTGATATTGTAGGCCTCGTCAAAAAGAAAAAGGAGGCATTTGTCAGGGCTAAAAGGCTGGGAACAGACGAAGCATGTGTGGCATATAAGGAAAGTAGGAAGGAACTTAAGCAAGGAGTCAGGAGGGCTAGAAGGGGTCATGAAAAGTCATTGGCAAATAGGGTTAAGGAAAATCCCAAGGCTTTTTACACTTACATAAAAAGCAAGAGGGTAGCCAGGGAAAGGGTTGGCCCACTGAAAGATAGGCAAGGGAATCTATGTGTGGAGCCAGAGGAAATGGGTGAGGTACTAAATGAATACTTTGCATCAGTATTCACCAAAGAGAAGGAATTGGTAGATGTTGAGTCTGGAGAAGGGGGTGTAGATAGCCTGGGTCACATTGTGATCCAAAAAGACGAGGTGTTGGGTGTCTTAAAAAATATTAAGGTAGATAAGTCCCCAGGGCCTGATGGGATCTACCCCAGAATACTGAAGGAGGCTGGAGAGGAAATTGCTGAGGCCTTGACAGAAATCTTTGGATCCTCGCTGTCTTCAGGGGATGTCCCGGAGGACTGGAGAATAGCCAATGTTGTTCCTCTGTTTAAGAAGGGTAGCAAGGATAATCCCGGGAACTACAGGCCGGTGAGCCTTACTTCAGTGGTAGGGAAATTACTGGAGAGAATTCTTCGAGACAGGATCTATTCCCATTTGGAAGCAAATGGACGTATTAGTGAGAGGCAGCACGGTTTTGTGAAGGGGAGGTCGTGTCTCACTAACTTGATAGAGTTTTTCGAGGAGGTCACTAAGATGATTGATGCAGGTAGGGCAGTGGATGTTGTCTACATGGACTTCAGTAAGGCCTTTGACAAGGTCCCTCATGGTAGACTAGTACAAAAGGTGAAGTCACACGGGATCAGGGGTGAGCTGGCAAGGTGGATTCAGAACTGGCTAGGCCATAGAAGGCAGAGGGTAGCAATGGAGGGATGCTTTTCTAATTGGAGGGCTGTGACCAGTGGTGTTCCACAGGGATCAGTGCTGGGACCTTTGCTGTTTGTAGTATATATAAATGATTTGGAGGAAAATGTAACTGGTCTGATTAGTAAGTTTGCAGACGACACAAAGGTTGGTGGAATTGCGGATAGCGATGAGGACTGTCTGAGGATACAGCAGGATTTAGGTTGTCTGGAGACTTGGGCGGAGAGATGGCAGATGGAGTTTAATCCGGACAAATGTGAGGTAATGCATTTTGGAAGGGCTAATGCAGGTAGGGAATATACAGTGAATGGTAGAACCCTCAAGAGTATTGAAAGTCAAAGAGATCTAGGAGTACAGGTCCACAGGTCATTGAAAGGGGCAACACAGGTGGAGAAGGTAGTCAAGAAGGCATACGGCATGCTTGCCTTCATTGGACGGGGCATTGAGTATAAGAATTGGCAAGTCATGTTGCAGCTGTATAGAACCTTAGTTAGGCCACACTTGGAGTATAGTGTTCAATTCTGGTCGCCACACTACCAGAAGGATGTGGAGGCTTTAGAGAGGGTGCAGAAGAGATTTACCAGAATGTTGCCTGGTATGGAGGGCATAAGCTATGAGGAGCGATTGAATAAACTCGGTTTGTTCTCTCTGGAACGAAGGAGGTTGAGGGGCGACCTGATAGAGGTCTACAAAATTATGAGGGGCATAGACAGAGTGGATAGTCAGAGGCTTTTCCCCAGGGTAGAGGGGTCAATTACTAGGGGGCATAGGTTTAAGGTGAGAGGGGCAAGGTTTAGAGTAGATGTACGAGGCAAGTTTTTTACGCAGAGGGTAGTGGGTGCCTGGAACTCGCTACCGGAGGAGGTAGTGGAAGCAGGGACGATAGGGACATTTAAGGGGCATCTTGACAAATATATGAATAGGATGGGAATAGAAGGATACGGACCCAGGAAGTGTAGAAGATTGTAGTTTAGTCGGGCAGTATGGTCGGCGCGGGCTTGGAGGGCCGAAGGGCCTGTTCCTGTGCTGTACATTTCTTTGTTCTTTGTTCTTTGTTCTTTGAGGGACGAAGGGGAGACTATGGTAGATGAACTAAAAGGGAAATGGGAAGAAGAGCTGGGGGAGGAGATCGAGGAGGGGCTGTGGGCAGATGCCCTAAGCAGGGTAAACTCGTCGTCCTCGTGTGCCAGGCTAAGCCTGATTCAGTTTAAGGTATTACACAGGGCGCATATGACTGGAGCACGGCTCAGTAAATTTTTTGGGGTGGAGGATAGGTGTGCGAGGTGCTCGAGGAGCCCAGCGAATCATACCCATATGTTTTGGTCATGCCCGGCACTACAGGGGTTTTGGATGGGGGTGACGAAGGTGCTTTTAAAAGTAGTGGGGGTGCGGGTCGAACCAAGCTGGGGGTTGGCTATATTTGGGGTTGCACAAGAGCCGGGAGTGCAGGAGGCGAGAGAGGCCGATGTTTTGGCCTTTGCGTCCCTAGTAGCCCGGCGCAGGATATTGTTAATGTGGAAAGAAGCCAAGCCCCCGGGGGTGGAGACCTGGATAAATGACATGGCAGGGTTTATAAAGCTAGAGCGGATTAAGTTCGTTCTAAGGGGGTCGGCTCAAGGGTTCACCAGGCGGTGGCAACCGTTCGTCGAATACCTCGCAGAAAGATAGATGGAATGGAAAAAAGAAGGCAGCAGCAGCAGCCCAGGATCGGGGGGGGGGGGGGGGGGGGGGGGGGGCGGGGAGAAGAACCAGAAGGACTCTCAGGGTTGTTAATATATACTGTATAATATGTATAGGTCGTTGCTACAGATAATTATATATTGGACTGTTAAATTATATTTTTGGAGAGTGTTACTTGTGACAAGGCAGTTGCCAATTAGGGTTAGTTTTCATTTTTGTTATTTATTATTTATTCATTTTTTTGTTTTGTTTATAAAATAGGTCATTGTTATTTGCGTTGTTATAATATTGTGTAAAGGATGCACAATGTACGGTGTTGGTTGACCAAAAATTTTCAATAAAATATTTATTAAAAAAAAAATGAAGTACTTTTGAAGTATAGTCATTGTTGCAATGAAGGAAACACAGCAGCCAATTTGCGTTCATCGAACTCCCACGAACAGTAATGTGATAACGACCAGGTAATCTCCATTTTGTCATCGTGACTAAGGGATGAATTTGAGCCAAGACGCCAGGGATTACTCTTCTTCGAAATAGTGCCGCGGGATACTTTCCATCCACCAGAGCAGGCAGCTGAGGCCTTGGTTTAATGCCTGATCCAGAAAGAGTGTGGCACCCCCTCAGTCCTGAACTGGAGTCTCATCCTTGATTGTTGCGTTCAAGCCCTGGGATGGGACTTGAACTCAGAACCTTGCGACTCAAGAGGCAAGGGTGCCACAGATTAGGGCAGCAAAGGGTCAACTCTCCTGGTGTGGAACTGGAGTCTCACAAGAGGCTAGAGCCAGGCGACAGGTTTCCTTCGCTAAAGAACATTAGTTAAAGAGTCTGGGTTTTTTGTTCAACAAACGACAGGCCACCTTTTTATTTTCACATTTACCAGTTCAAAGTTTTAATCACTGCGGGGGGATCTGAACTTGCGTTCCCTGGATTAGTCCAGTCGCTGAAACATTAGGCCAGCAACATAACCCTCAACAATTGACGGGGTTGGGGAGTCCTTGTTGAGGTTTAAAGAAAAGGTGATGGCTATTCATTGCCTTCTGAGAACATATAAATGGGGCATGCTTCAGGCCTTCCGGGGCCAGTGGGCGCCAGAGGCTGGGGTGCACCATCACCCCCATAATGACCCCCCATTAAGTTCCTCTTTGACATTGTATTTTAGTCACAGTGCCCCACCAGAGGCTGTCAGCCCTGCCATTTTCTGTTTAATTTAGCGAATATTAGAATTCTGAGGGGAGTATAAATGGGGGATCGCTGGGGCACTGGACATGTTGGAGGAGAGCCGAGAGACTGAACCAGTCAATGAACTCTCTCAATAAAGAAAAGCTCAATGTCAGCTTCACCGAGTGACTTGGATAGCAGCCTAACGGGTGAAGATTAGAAACCAAGGTTTCTTTTCAGACAGGAAGGTTGGAATTGGCGTTCTTTTCGAGAAGAATGGCTGAAACCAAGGTGTAGGTTATCAGGATGTGATTTCCACTGTTGCCCTGTGAAGATGAACAGTTCTCTGCTGCCAATGTTAACAGGAGCCAAGAGGGCAGGTGGAAACGAAGACTCAAAAGGTTTTCTTTATCCAGTGTCCCAGCTATCCCATGTCCTCAAAGACAATTAATACCCATTCTCCCATTCTCCCAACCTTAGCAATGACATTAACAAACTTTAACAGTCTTTCATAACATAACTGACCAGAGATTAATAGGGAGGTCCACTAAAAGGGAAAACAATTAATTACGTGTGTGTGGGGGGTGGGGGTGGGGGTGGGGGGGGGGGGGGGGGGGGGGGAAGAAAGGAGAGGGTGTTTGCTAAATCAGGAGAGAACAGGTTTTTTTTGGCGTTGTGAGATGCACGAACACCAGCATTAACAGTACAGCGCACTGAGAGGCCATTTGGCCCATCGAGTCTGCAACCGTTCTTTTGGGTGGGTGGCACGGTAGCACAGTGGTTAGCAGGTTCGATTCCCGCTTGAGTCACTGCCTGTGCGGAGTCTGCACGTTCTCCCCGTGTCTGCGTAGGTTTCCTCCGGGTGCTCCGGTTTCCTCCCACAAGTCCCGAAAGACGTGCTATTAGGTGAATTGGACATTCTGAATTCCCCCTCTGTGTACCCGAACAGGAGCCGGAATGTGGCGACTAGGGGCTTTTCACAGTAACTTCATTGCAGTGTTACTGTAAGCCTATTTGTGACAATACTAAAGATTATTAGTTACTTCTTCTCTCTCGCTCTTCTCCCATATCCCCGCAATGACTTCCTCTTCAAGTGTTTATCAAAATCCACTTTTGTAGGCCGACATTGAATCTTTTTATAAAAATTCATTTGTGGGATGTGGGCGTCGCAGCAGAGGTCAGCATTTATGGCCCATCCCTAGTTGCCCCCCGAGACGGTGGTGGTGGGGAGCCGCCTTCTTCAACCGGTGCAGTCCCCGCCGGTGTAGGTACACCCGCAGTGCTTTTAGGGATGAGCATTCCTGGATTTTGACCCAGCGACAGTGAAGGAATGGCTATCTATTTCCAGGTCAGGATGGGGAGTGACTTGGTGATTGGGGAGGTCTTTTCCTCATATCACCTCATGCCAATGACTTTAAATATTGATCCTTCAGCCACTGGAAAACCTTTCTTCCCTCAAGGGATGAGTGCATCGCTGGCATTTGCTGCTCCCTAATTGTTTTTCAGGGGAGGTGATGGTGTTGTGGTATTGGCCCTGGACCAGTAATCCAGAGACCCATGATAATTCTCCCGGGAAACCCCGGTTCGAATCCAACAGGTGGCGAAACTGGAATTCAATAAAAATCTGGAATTAAACGTCTGATCAGTTCAAGGGCAATTAGGGATGGGCAATAATTGCCGACACCCACATCCCGTGGATGAATAAAAGTGGAAGTGTCTTACCAGGTCATTTCAGATCGCAGTTGAGAGTTAACCACATTGTTGTGGGTCTGGAGTCACGTGTAGGCCAGACCCGGGTAAGGATGGCAGATTTCCCTCCCTGAAACTCCACACGGACAGCGACCCAGGGCCGCGATCGAACCTGGGTCCTCGGCTCCGTGAGGCAGCATGTTTTTTGAATTGAATTCAAGTGCCGACAGCTGCCTTGGTGGGATTTGATTCCCATGCCCCCAGAGCGTTAGCCCGGGTTTACAGTACCGCCACGCCACCATCTCCCCTGTCCATCCAAACGATTCGTGATTTGAAACTCCGTGATCAAGTCGCTACTTAGTCCAATCTGCCCATGGTTTGATTCCGGTTTAACACAGACCTCTGGTATCGCTTCCACCGGATTGGGGTGGTGTTGCGTGTGAGTGTGTGTGAGAGAGTGTGTGTGTGTGAGTGTGAGTGTGTGTGTTAGTGCGTGAGTGTGTGTGTGTGTGTGTGTGTGTTAGTGCGTGAGTGTGTGTGTGTGAGTGTGAGTGTGAGTGTGAGTACATGAGTGAGTGAGAGTGAGAGTGAGTGGGTGTGTGAGTGAGTGAGTGAGGGGAGTGTGAGTGGAGTGGAGTGGAGTGAGTGAGTGAGTGAGTGAGTGAGTGGAGTGAGTGAGTGAGTGAGTGAGTGAGTGAGTGAGTGAGAGTGAGTGAGTGAGTGAGTGAGTGAGTGAGTGAGTGAGTGGGTGTGTGAGTGTGAGTGTGTGTGTTAGTGCGTGTGAGTGAGTGAGTGAGTGAGTGAGTGTGTGTGTCAGCTCAACAACTGACATGACTAACTGGCAGCAATCCAGAACCAGTTCAGCTGTCGAGACCTCGCAGTGAATTAACTTTTGAGGAGGAGGATTTATTAGATCAAATTAAACAAGACAAGCGTCAAGGCAGACTGGGGAGTTAGCGATTTCCACAACGTCAACATTGCAAGGCCAGGTGTCAGTACTGGACAATTAATCATCGTCACGTGAAGTGAAGGATGAAGTGACGGACTGGAATCAAAAATTTCTTCCGTAAAATGTATACGCATACACATTACACAGAGAGACAGATAGAGCAACGGTGAGCTCTTTTAACAAGGGGTGTTCTCAATTTTCAGAAGGGAGGTCTTTTGTTGATTGATTCACTGCAGCATTTATAAACGCAACTGCTGCCTTTCAGTGGGTTACGAGGGGCATCTTGTAACAGTATCGCCGCACATCATTTATCATGGCGGAGCCATTCAGAAAGATTTCAGCATCTGAGGGTATGTGCAGGCTTGTGTGCGGCTCCTGAACAAGGCTGTAATTTGCAGCCAAATATATCTTCTCACAGACACCTTGTACCATGAGCACTTACAGGGGGGCAGGTACAGCCTCTCCATTTCTGAACTGCGCGGTGTTAAAGACGCACGCGATTTATGATCGAGGGGGTCAGGATTTGGATGGCCTGGTCCCCCGCAGTCGACAGTAGCTGCGCAATCTTTCGGGCATCGGACGCACTTTCGAGGCCCGAGGCATCAAGGTATAGACTGAATTTCTGCTTGAAGACCCGCCAGTTGGCGCCAAGGTTCCCGGGGATCCGGAGCTGTGGAGGTGCCTGGATCTTTTCCATGTCGCTAGAAGGCAGTTGCTGGTCGTCAGTGAATTTTCAAAGGTAAATTACTTAGAAGCTGTAGCCTCTCCTGGTATCATGTCGTGTTATTCACCCTGGGGTAACACGGACTGCAACACGATGCAGTTAAGTGATCAAGCATACACCAAACGTAGGCGTTGGTTCAATAAGATTTATTGAACTTCAGAAACGAAGCACACAGCTGCCTGTGGGTTGACTCTACTACTCTAAGTAAACTAACATTAACTATCTAGACCAGGCTAGCTCTGATCCACGTGTAGGAGGTGTTGAATGATTTGTACACCCTGACTGTCACTACAGTTGTCACCAGTGGAAAGAGGCGGAGTGCTGATGCCTCGTGTGTTTTATAGTTGGAAGCCCGCCTCTGGTGTTCTGTCTGGTGATTGGTCGTGTTGTGTTCTGTATGTTGATTGGCTCACCTGGGTGTCTGTCACTGCCTGCTTTTACCTCATGATGTGCATGGGTGCATATTATGACAAAGGCTGCTGCAACCATTTTCCACGCAGGTTTCTCTTTGCGAGCAGCTCGCCCTCGTTCCTACGCACGAGGAGAACGTTGCCCAGTGGTGTGCAAGCACACCCCCTGGATCCCGCACCCAGCCGGCAGAGGGAAGTGAAGTTGGATGGGTAAGCACTGATGTAGGGACAAAGAGCAGCAAAGCTGGCTTAAACCCAGAGGGAAAAGACTTGCATTTATTTAGCGCCTTTCCCAGCCTCAGGGCGACTCATATTTCAGCTCAGTGGGTTGCACTCCCCTGAGTCCGAAGATTGCAGGTCAAGTCTAGGCAGCACGGTGGCGCAGTGGTTAGCACTGCTGCCTCACGGCGCCGAGGTCCCAGGTTCGATCCCGACTCTGGGTCACTGTCGTGTGGAGTTTGCCCATTCTCCCAGTGTTTGCGCGGGTCTCACCCCCACAACCAAAAGATGTGCAATTGGCCACGCTAAAATTGCCCCTTAATTGGGAAAAATGAATTGGGTACTCTAAATTTATATTGTTTTAAAAGTTCACACTCTGAGGAATTAAGTCCATCGTCCAGGGTGACACTCCAGTAGGGTACTGAGGGGGTGCTGCACTGCCACAGGTACTGTCTTTTGGTTAAATCGTTAAACTGAGGCCCTCTCAGGTGGCTGTCAAAGATCCCATGGCGCTGAGTTCTCCTGAGTGAGCATCCGGACAAGGAGCTGGAGGAGGCCACTCAGCCCCTCGCGCTTGCTACGCCATTTTGTACCATCATGACTGATCTGATACTAACCTCAAATCCGCATCCCGCCTACCTCCCGATAACCTGCCATCCTCATCAATAATCTGTCCGTCTCTGCCTTAAAACTATTTAAGTACTCTGCTTCCTTGACCTTTATAGAAAGAGAGTTTCAAAGACTCTTCTGAATGATAAAGTTTGGTCTCGTCTCGGTTTTAAGCTTAGCCTGCCCCATCTTTCCTCATAAGACAACCCGCCCACTCCAGGTATCAGTCTGGTAAACCTTCTCTTAGCTGCTTCCAACTTACATCCTTCCTTAACTAAGGTGTCCGATACTGTACACGGCACCAGTCTCAGCAGTCCTCTGTATAAGTGGAGCACAACCTCCGTACTTTTGGAATCAATTCCCCTCGCCACTGGGCAGGACGGCGGCACAGTGGTTAGCACTGCTGCCTCACGGCGCCGAGGTCCCAGGTTCGAACCCGGCCCTGGGTCACTGTCCGTGTGGAGTTTGCACATTCTCCCCATGTCTGCGTGGGTTTCGCCCCCACAACCCAAAAGATGTACAGGGTAGGTGAATTGGCCACGCTAAACTGCCCCTTAATTGGAAAAAATGAATTGGGTACTCTAAATTTAAAAAAGAAATTCCCCTCGCAATAAACAATAACATTCTATTAGTTTTCCTAATTACTTGCTGTACCTGCAGACTCGCCTTTTGTGATTCATGCTCTAGGACACCCAGATCCCTCTGCATCTCAGACTCTGTAATCTCTCACCGTTTAGGTAATACGCTTCTTTTTGTATTCTTCCTGCCAAAATGGACACTTTCACATTTTGCCGTGTTATACTCCATTGTCTGATCTTTGCCCACTAATCTAATGCCCAATGCTGTGCCCAACAATAACTGCTCCTTGATGGCAATGTGACCTCGCAAGCCTCTCAGTTCAAGGGTAATTAGGAATGGGCAATAATTGCCGACACCCACACCCATGAATGAATAAAAATGAATGGTCTTGCCAGGCCATTTCAGTGGGCAGCTAAGAGTCAACCACCTTGCTGTGGGTCTGGAGTCACGTGTCGGCCAGACCGGGTAAGGAACCAGATGGGGATTTCTTTTGGTTTTTTTTTTTACAACAATCGATGGTAGTTGACATGGTTACCATTACCGAGACTAGCTTTTTGTGTCCCAGATTTACACTCCACTAGCTGCCATTTGAACTCATGCCCCCGGACCATTGGTCTGGGCGCTCTGGATCACGAGCCCAGTGGCATTAACAGTGCGCCAACATCTTCCCCCATCGAGTGAAAGTTCATTTCGCCCTTTGGAGAGTAAGACTGTACACAGTACGCCAGGCTTACTTTCACCAAAGCCCTACACAGCTGCAACGAGACTTTATTACTGCAGTCAGTAATAAAGACCAACATACCCCCTGCTAATTTCTTGCTGTACCTGCAATGCTCAGACAAAATGCAAGACTTTATGCTTTCTCAGCGTATTCAAGTCTCCAAATTCATCCTGAAATATTGCCATTAACGGTGGTGATAGGGGAACAGAGCTCTCAACCAATCAAATTCCACAAACCAGGCACGGTTGTGAGCCATGTGACTCATGTATTTGTCCAATGGGAAACATGCATTTTTATTGCAGGGAAAACAAACACTCTGGGCACGATTTAACGGGGAATAACTGAGTCCCGTTTTGCCTGTGTTTAGTGGGGTGTTTCTTGGTACGAGCAGCTTCAAGAACAACCCCGCGATTAAACAGGGCTCGGCGAGAACGCTCCATCGATGCCGCACTTAGTTCAATCCTAGGCCTTGGGAAACTCGGGCGTAGGCATATTTGTGTGAAGATAACGGTTCATTTAAATATGCAAATCTGGATCCATCCCAGTGAGGGCGAGATCCGATCTCGCTCACGGGCTTCTCACAAGATTTACAGGCTTCATCGTGTCACTGAGTCGGGCATGACAAGGCCGTACGATCGCGGCCTATACATGGAGATTATTAATACTCATCAAGGGGATCTACACTCTGGCTTTCCAATCTCCTGTCTGGTCTGAAAAAGGCTACGTTTGATATATATATCGTCAATATGATACCTGGTCTGCCAGGATCTTCCGACACTGAAATTCAAGATGGCTGGACGTAGCCAGCCACTTTAGATTCGAGGGTTAAAGTTGCTTTTACAATGCACAAGATGGAAGCAAGGCTCTTAAAGGCGGCACAGTTCCCGAGTGGCAATGAGAAAGAGAACAGGAGGGAGCGAGGGAAAGAGGGAGAGGCCGACCGAGATACTCCGCATTTCTGTAGCACCTCTCATGCCCTCAGGACGTTCAAAGGCAGCTTATAGCCAATGAGTACTTCCCGAGGTGCAGTCACTGCTGTAGAAAATTGAGCTCGCAGTCCACAGGAGCTCAAAACCCCATCAGGGAAAATTGAGCTCAGTCAAGTTCGATAATTTGAGAGCTATAACCAGAAAAGGACCATGAAAGTTGTCGGATTGTCATAAGGACTCCAATCAATGGCCTCCGCGTCTGCTCCATAAACAACTCCGTTCCCACAGAACATGCTCGACTCTTTTTTTTTTTAAATTTAGAGTACCCAATTATTATTTTTTTCCAATTAAGCGGCAATTTAGCGTGGCCAATCCACCTAACCTGCACATCTTTGGGTTGTGGGGGTGAAACCCACGTAGACACGGAGAGAATGTGCAAACTCCACACGGACAGTGACCCAGAGCCGGGATTTGAACCCGGGTCCCCAGCGCCGCAGTCCCAGTGCTAACCACTGCGTCACACGCCGCCCCAGAACATGTTCAACTCTTAGCACTCTGCAGGGCAACTAGGGATGGGCAATAAACGCATCTATCCAGCATCACCCACATACAGGAGCAGGAGGAGGCCATTCAGCCCCTCAGACCTGTTCCGCCATTCAATGACTGATCGGTGTCCTAACTCCATACACTTGCCTGGGCTCCAAATCGCTCAATATCACAGCCCGACAAAAAATCCATTGTTTTGGAAAAATATGCCATGGGGGGTATTTTCTTTTAAGTGCTGGCTGGAAGCTGGAGGGTAAAGCTGGGGTTTCAGAGGTACTAAATGCCCAATTTAAACAAGTCTTATTCCCGTGTGATTCCAATTCAGTCGAAGAGCCAGCAAAGTGGGACTTGGACTTTTTGTTGCAACTTCATCCCCTTAAGATGCTTCCCTGACTTAAGGCTAAAAAGCAGGTTAAATCAACCACTGGCCAAAGATGGTCAGAAATGAAACCGGATATGTATCAGCAAGGACTGGACTTAATCGGCTGAAAGAGTTTGGGAATGGCAAATGAGACACTTTGACAATGAGGAGATTCCTTCACCAGGCGGAATCTTAACCAAGGAGCTGACCCACACCACTTGCTCCGCCGTCAACGTAACCTCCCCTCGCGGATTACTGTTCCGACTGTACCGCGGGCAAACAAAGGTTCTCTCCGTGCTCACTG
This sequence comes from Scyliorhinus torazame, assembly GCF_047496885.1. Classification (NCBI taxonomy): domain Eukaryota; kingdom Metazoa; phylum Chordata; class Chondrichthyes; order Carcharhiniformes; family Scyliorhinidae; genus Scyliorhinus; species Scyliorhinus torazame. Next base: position 13,648,683 of record NC_092736.1, read on the forward strand.
CTGACACTCCAGCACGGGACTGAGCTGGTGCGGCGCTGTGGGGGGATGCCACCTTTCGAGTGGGATGTTAAACTGAGAACCCCCCCCCCCCCCCCCCCGCCCCCTCACCACCACATTTTCAGGCAGACGTGGCCACCATCGAAGAAGAGGAAGGGGAAAGGGCCAGCATTCATCCCTCAAACCCAGCATCAGACGGCAATCTGGGCACCGTCGCCCCCGTTGCCCGTGGGATCTTGCTGTGCGCCAATTGGTTCTCCCGTTTTTGCCATTACGCGACAGCGCCTCAAAAAGAACTTCATCATCTGTAAAGGACTGTGGGGCGACCAGAGGTTGTGAAAGGTAAATGCAAATTCAAGTCTTTCTTTTCTGTTGCCGCAGAGACAAGCAGCGGCACAGTAGCCCAGTGGTTAGCACTGTTGCTTCACAGCTCCAGGGTCCCGGGTTCGATTCCCGGCTTGGGTCACTGTCAGTGCGGAGTCTGCACGTTCTCCCCTGTGTCTGCGTGGGTTTCCTCCGGGTGCTCCGGTTTCCTCCCACAGTCCAAAGATGTGCAGGTTAGGCGGATTGGCCGTGCTAAATTGCCCTCAGTGTCCAAAATAGGTTAGGTGGGGCAGCAGTGGGTCAGCACTGCTGCCTCACGGCGCCGAGGTCCCAGGTTCAATCCCGGCTCTGGGTCACTGTCCGTGTGGTGCTTGCACATTCTCCCCGTGTGTGGGTGGGTTTCGCCCCCATAGCCTAAAGATGTGCAGTTTAGGTGGATTGGCCACATTAATATTGCCCCTGAATTGGGAAAAATGAATTGGGTACTCTAAGTTTATTTTTAAAAATGTAAGCCTGCTTGTGACAATAGAAGATTATTATTATAATTGCAAAGCTTAAACCTCAGAGTTAGGTGAAATGAACTGGAATAGTCTATCGTGCAGAGGCCATGGAGGAGATGGAGAGGGGAATGAGAGAGCGAGTGTGACGGAGTAGGGGATTGGGCGAGGGTGTGAGCGAGATTAAGGTGGGGGAGGGGAATTTGAATGATTACGACACATGATGAAAAACAGGGTGAATCGACAGCCTCAAGCTAGCTACCAGAGTGTGACTCAGTACTACATTTACCAGCGGGTAGGCTGACAGGAAACTGGTTTTCCCAGCTAGAGGCGCCTGCTGTAAAACTGCTCAGACCCACAATTGGAGCCCAGGCTCAGGGGACGCAATTCTCCCATCGGGGGTCTAAGTGCCGACACCGGAGTGAAAACCGGAGTGTTTCACTCTGGTGTCGGATCCCATTCCCAGCCCCCTATTCTCCCGCCCCCGGGGGCGAGGAGCGTCGTCGCATCATTTACGCGCGACGGGCCTTGGCGGCGCGTAAAAGCGGCGCCGCGTAAATGACGTCACCCGCGCATGCGCGGTTGCAGTCCTCCCCGAGGCCGCCCCGCAAGAAGATGCCGGGTGGATCTTGCGGGCGGAGGAAAGCAGATCCTCCTTCAGAGAGGCCGGCCCGCCGATTGGTGGGCACCGATCGCCGGCCAGACCCCATTTGAGGCCCCCCCCCCGGTGCAGGAACCCCCCTCCCCCCCCCACCACAGGCCGCACCCCCCCCCCCCCCTCTAGCGTTCCCGCCGGCCTTATCGAGGCCTTAGCCACCGTCGCTAGACTCGCACACTGCTTGCCGTTACTGGGTCAGCAGGCAATTCCTTCAATTAAATTACGGGAAGACTGAAGCCACCATTTTCAGTCCCCCGCCCCACTCCAAAACTCCATTTTCTAGCTGCCGATCTCACCTCCTCCCAAGAAACAGTCTCTTCGTAACCTTGGTGTCACCTTTGACTCAGAGAAGAGCTTTCAACCCCATATTTGCACCATAACATCGCCCAATTTCACCCCAGTCTCTGCTCATTTGCTGCTGGAACCTCAATTCGTGCCTTTGTAACCTCAAGACTCAGGTTGGATTGGATTTGTTTATTGTCACGTGTACCGAGGTACAGCGAAAATAATTTTTCTGCGAGCAGCTCAACTGATCATTAAGTACATGAACAGAAAAGAAAAGAAAAAGAAAATACATAATAGGGCAACACAACATATACAATGTAACTACATAACACCGGCATCGGATGAAGCATACAGGGTGTAGTGTTCATGAGGTCAGTCCATAAGAGGGTCATTTAGGAGTCTGGTGACAGCGGGGAAGAAGCTGTTTTTGAGTCTGTTCGTGCGTGTTCTCAGACTTCTGTATCTCCTGCCCGATGGAAGAAGTTGGAAGAGTGAGTAAGCCGGGTGGGAGGGGGTCTTTGATTATGCTGCCCGCTTTCCCCAGGCAGCGGGAGGTATAGATGGAGTCAATGGATGGGAGGCAGGTTTGTGTGATGGACTGGGCGGTGTTCACGACTCTCTGAAGTTTCTTGCGATCCTGACTATTCCAATGCACTGCTGGCTGCAACCCCCCCATACAAACATGGGAGTAGACTAGTCGGCCTCGAGTCTGCTCCGCCATTTCATGATAGCTGATCTGATTGTGGCCTCCACTTTCCTGTCCCCCCGCCCCTCGATTTTGACTCCCTTGTCCACTAAAAATCTATCTAACTCAACCCTAAAAGAATTAAAAGCCTCCACTGCCCTCTGAGGAAAAGAGTTCCCCAGGCTTCACAACAATTCTTCTCATCACCACCTCAAATGGGAGGCCCCGTATGTTACGCAGTGCCCGACTGGGTCCTCGTCTCTCTCTCTCTCTCATGGGGAAACATCGCCTCAGCACCCACCCTGTCAACAAGTCCCCCCAGGATCGTGTAAGATCGCCTCTCAGTCTTCTCCAGCAGATGTAGGCCCTGCCTGCCCAAACCTTCCTCATAAGGCAACACCTTCATCCCAGGTAAAAGCGAATGACCGCGGACGCTGGAATCCGAAACCAAAACGGACAATGCCGGGCAATCTCGGCAGGTCTGACAGCACCTGTGGTGGGAGAAGGGAGCTAACGTTTGGAGTCTGGATGACTCTTTGACAAAGCTAGAGATAACTAGAAATAGGGTCAGATTTATACTGTTGTGGGGGGCGGGAACATGGAGCAGTGGGGCTGGGTGGAAGGCCGGTGAGAGATGGAGATTGACAAAATGTCGTGGACAGAAAGACAAAGGGAATGTAGATGAAGGTGATCAAGGGTATGAAGGGTGTTGATTATCATAGAATTTACAGTGCAGAAGGAGGCCATTCGGCCCATCAGGTCTGCACCGGCTCTTGGAAAGAGCACCCTACCCAAGGTCCACACCTCCACCCTATCCCCCCCAACCCAGAAACCCCACCCAACACTAAGGGCAATTTTGGACACTAAGGGCAATTTAGCATGGCCAATCCACCTAACCTGCACATCTTTGGACTGTGGGAGGAAACCGGAGCACCCGGAGGAAACCCACGCACACACGGGCAGGATGTGCAGACTCCACACAGACAGTGACTCAAGCCGGAATTGAACCTGGGACCCTGGAGCTGTGAAGCAATGGTGCTATCCACAATGCTACCGTGCACATAAAGAGATTAGAATGTGTTAATGGCAGAACAAAGGTAAAGCGTGTGTCGAAAGACAACTAGGAACAGGGAACAGATGGCCCATGCGAGTTGGGTGATGTGGGGGAAAGAGGTTGGGGGAAAGAGGATGGGCAATGGTGAGGGAAGAAACAGTCGCGTGATCCTTCCCCAAACGACTTCTGATGAAAGTAATGGGAGTAAAACTAGGAGTACACTAGAAGTGGTCTCACCAACAGCCTGTACAAGTGTAGAAAAAAACATCCAGATCTTTACATTAGCCTTTCTAATAATTCACTCACTGCATCCGCATAATGACTTCTGATTCATGTGCTCGGACACCCAGATCCCTCTGTACCTCAGAGTTCTGCAGCCTCTCTCCAGTTGTGATGTGGCGATGCTGGCGTTGGACTGGGGTGGGCACAGTAAGAAGTCTGACAACACCAGGTTAAAGTCCAACAGGTTTGTTTCAAATCACTAGCTTTCGGAGCGCTGCTCCTTCCTCAGGTGAATGAAGAGGTTGGTTCCAGAAACATATATATAGACAGATTCAAAGATGCAAGACAATACCCTGAATGCGAGCATTTGCACGTAATTAAGTCTTTACAGATCCAGAGATAGGGGTAATCCCAGGTTAAAAGGTGTGAATTGTCCCAAGCCAGGACAGTTGGTAGGATTTCTTACTCTCTCCAGTTAAATAGTACATTGCAAGTTTACATTTTCTCGCATTATATTCCAAATCTTTGACTAGCCTACCCATACCCCTTTGCAGACTCTTGTCCTCTTCACAACTTACTCTCCTTTGTGTCATCAGTGAAGCAACAGCCATACAATTCAAGCCCTTCATCCACATCATCTGGGGATGGGTTTAGCTCAGTTGGCTGGACAGCTAGTTCGTGATGCAGGGCGGGGCCAACAGCGTGGGTTCAATTCCCGTACCAGCCTCTCAACCTTGAGGTGTGGTGATCCTCAGGTTAAACCACCACCGGTCAGGTCAGTCCCTCCCCCCCCCCCCCCCCCCCCCCCCCCCACCGCTCAAAGGGGAAAGCAGCCTACGGTCATCTAAAACTATGGCGACTTGACCTTAAAATAGTTGCAGCCACTGCACCAATCCTTGTGGCACTTTCACTCATTACAGCTCGCCAATCTCAAAATGACCCATTTATCCCTCTGTAAACGTATCACCTAATTCCCTGCTGTCCACATCCTAAATCGTATAGGTGGAGTGAGCCTGGGTAGGGTGTTCTTTCAGAGGGCTGAATGGGCTCCTTCTGCACTTCAGGGACCTGGGCTCGATTCCCGGCTTGGGTCACTGTCTGTGCGGGGTCTGCACGTTCTCCCCGTGTCTGCGTGGGTTTCCTCCGGGTGCTCCGGTTTCCTTCCACAAGTCCCGAAAGACGTGCTGTTAAGTGAATTGGATATTCTGAATTCTCCCTCCGTGTACCCGAACAGGCGCCGGAGTGTGGCGACTAGGGGATTTTCACAGCAACTTCATTGCAGTGTAAGCCTACTTGTGACAATAATAAAGATTATCTTTTATAAAGAATGTTCAATATAAATTGTTTTTGTGCTGTACAACAGGAAGGAGCCCCTTGATTTGTTAGAATCTATAAAACAACTGGGTAGCAGTTGTTTTTTTAACAAGAGCACAATCGTTTATTGGCAACGGAGGAACAATTTCATTTCAAGAGAAACAAACTCAAGAAATATTTCCGAATTTTAGCAGAAAGGTCGTTGTGCGATAAATACTGGCCCTCGTGAGTGACATTTCTCAAATTACTTAAAGCTGGTTAGGTTTCTCTCAGCCTTGGGGGAGGGGGATAGGGGAGGGAGAGGTGCGGGGGGGGGGGGGGGTCTAGAAGAAAGGTCAGCGTCATAATGGAGCCAACATCTCAATGTGATTCATCAATAATTAAGAGACCAAGGAGGCTAAGCTTCCTTTATGAAAATAAAAGACTGCACGGTAGATCTAAATGGTCACTGACAACGTCCTTTCCACCAGGCTCATCTAACGGACGCCGATCCTTTACAGCTTCCTACTTAGCATGAATTTTTCATCCCCCCCACCCCCTTCCCCGACTGATTTTCGGCACCCACTGCAAGCAAAGCTGATATCGCGCGCGGAGAAATAAACAAAAGGGAGTTCAATTTCGGCCAATTCCTGCTTCTCTTTGCGAGAAATCGTGTTCAGGTTTGGGTCCCGTCTAACTGAATGGTTTCAAGGAGCTAAAGTAAGGTAGAAAGGAGCAGGCGAATAGGCTGACAGGAGGAGATAAACAGGGGCGTTGGGGGGGGGGGGGGTCATAATGTTGTCACAAGTAGGCTTCAATGAAGTTACTGTGAAAAGCCTCTAGTCGCCACATTCCGGCGCCTGTTCGGGGAGACTGGTACAGGAATTGAACCCGCGCTGCTGGCATTGTTCTGCATTACAAGCCAGCTGTACAGCCCACTGGGCTAAACCAGCCCAGTAGAAGGAGGCCCATGTGGCGCCTGGCCTATTTGGGCCGAATAGCCAGTTTCTTAAGCAATCCTCTCCCGAAGGTGCTCATTCCTGTTGGGGCAGGGCAGGTTTATTGGGCGTTGGCAGCTTTGCGCGTCGGCCATCGAGTGTTTCGGGAGGCAGCTCAACTACGGAGGGCAGCGTAGCCCCAGAGCCCTGGGGCTGGATTCTCCGCCCCGCCACTTTTCTGCCTCACCCCGCCGGCGGGATGCTCCGATACGCCGGCTGGTCAGTGGGGTTTCCCCGTGTGGGGCAGCCCCAGGCCGTCGGGAAACCCCCGGGCTGCCGGCAGAACGGAGCATCCCGCCGGCAGAGAATCCCGCCCCTGCTGGCGACTGTTGCCCACACGCGCACCACGGGGAAAAGTGGATGCGTCGGGAAGGTGGTGGGGGAAAGAGAGAGAGTGGTCACTGGATGACAAGCAGAAACGTCACTGGCCGATGGTCACCCCCTCCCCCATTCTGCCCAAACCAATCAGAGTCTCAGCAATCCCACCACTTTGGCTTCTCGTCACGTTGCTCCACCTGTTGGCTAACATTCAGGAGCATTCTCCCCTTGTTCCGGAGTGGGAGACAGCAAACAGAACATGGCCTGGCGGTTGACAGAAAGATGGCGGAGTCCCTTTGGTTACTATAAGACATTGCCAGGAAAATCTCAAAGACAGTGCCTTGGACAGTGCAGCACTCCCTCAGTACTGTGCTGGGATATCAGCCTCAATCAAGACGGACGGGGTGGGCCATGAAGCCACGAGCTTCTCAGTTGAACAGGTTGGGCCTATACCCATTTGAGTTTAGAAGAACGAAAGATGACCTTATTGGAATGTATAAGGCCTTGTGGGGACTCAATAGCGGAGACACCAGGAGAATGTTTCCACTAGCGCGAGAGTCTAGAACCAGGGGACACGGTCGAAGAATAAGGGGTCCACCATTAAAGTCGGAGATGAGGAGAATCTTTAACTTCTTGGGGAGGGACAGGGGAGCATGAGTCTGTCGAACTCTCTTCCCCAGAGAGCAGTGGGGGCTGGGTCATTGAGTTTATTCAAGGCAGAGTTAGACTGTTGACAGACCAGGGAGTCAAGGGTAACGTGAGGTAGACAGCAAAGTGTCCCTAAAGCGTGAAGAATTCTCACTGAGCCAAGGTAGAAATGGGACAGTTTGGTTCTGTCCGTGCTCTGCAGCTGTAATGTTCCACAATGTGGATTTCCCTGTGAACAGCTAGTGTCAATCTGTCGGAGACAAGGCAGGGCAGCATGTCACATAGGAGGCTCCCCCAGACTGTGCCAGCCAATGCGTCCCCGCAGCGGGTCCTTCGTCCGACTGTAATTATGCAGGAATTTGCCTACGCGAGCATTTCCTATCAGCAGAAACCTCTCACAGACTTCCCTTTGCAATGTTTGGTTCGCCATTTCCTGCGCGTTATCAAATTGTACGATCATCTGACTCTTCTGCTTAATGTATTTTTATTATTAAAATGGGGGTGGGGGCTATTTTTTTTTTTTTATAAACAAGTTTTGGACACAGCACTTTGAAGTACGGCGCAGTCCAGCCTTTATCGGATAGCCACATCGTCTCTCGTCGCGTTCATCCAGATTCAAGCCTCGATGATCTGCCACAATTAAATAAAGAGGGTGCGTGATTTATCAGTGCAAAGGCTATTCGCCTTTTTGGCACAATTTGGGTAAAATGGCAACTTCCTTTTCTGTCACTTTGAAAGGCTGCTTGATGGGAGTTTGCTGTATTCCTGTTGTGAACTCTTGACCTAAACCTGGGCAATTTTGGGTAATGTTCCTCACTAACTGAAGGTGTTTTAATATCGTTCTGGGGGTGCTACGTCAACACATATTTTGCTGGTTGCCAAGGGAACTGATATCCGCCTTTTCCCTTCCAACGTCGGCAGGACCCCAGCCGCTGGAGTTGCTCAATGCCTGGCTGCAGTGCTGGAGTGATAGAGTAACGCGAACACCCCCCCCCCCCCCCCCCCCCGCGCATATCAACGTCACAGCAAGTCATCTCCAAACTCCACCCGCGTGAGCTGGCCAAAATTGCCTTTACTAAGCAGCACTTCCCGTTTGAGCGTTCAAAATGGAGAAGGTCGGCCATTTTCCGATCGATATTGATGACTTGGATGAAGAGGCGATTGCCGGGGGGGGGGGGGGGGGGGGGGGTGAAAATCGGCGGTCCCAGCCGCGTGTTTCTCGGCGGCGCGACATTCCCTGGCAGCGGGATTCTCTACTCCCGCTGCTTGTCAAAGGGGTTTCCCAGCTAAGCGCCAGTGTACTGCAGTCAAATATTCTCACGGCACGAAGGTGGATGGGAAGAAAACTGGGAGGAGGGCACATAGGGCAAAGATTTGGCAGACGCAGTAGGATGCGGGAAAAATGGGAGGTTGTCCACTTTTTTTCCCCAATTACAGGGCAGGGAGAATAGAAAAGCAGAATATGATTTGCATGGAGAGACTGCAGAATACTGCGGTGCAGAGGGACCTGGACATCCTTCTACATGAATCACAACAAGTAGGGACGTCTTGTTACAACTTTACTGGGTGTGGCGAGACCGTACCGAGACTATTGTGTTGAGTTTCACTTTGGAAGCAGTTCAGAGAAGGATCAAGAGGTTAATTCCTGACTGTGTCTGCGTGGATTTCCTCCGGGTGCTCCGGTTTCCTCCCACAGTCCAAAGATGTGGATTGGCCATGATAAATTACCCCTTGGTGTCCAGAGATGTGGTTAGTTGGGGTTATGGGGATAGGGTGGGGGAGTGGGCCTTGGCAGGGTCTCTTTCAGAGGGTCGGTACAGACTCGATGGGCAGAATGGCCTCCTTATGCACTGTGGAAGTTCTATTGTTCTATATGTCATATGGGAAAACGTTGAACAGGTTGAGTCTGTACGTATTGGAGTTTAGAAGAATGAGAGGTAATCCTATTGACCCGGATTAGATTCTGACCTCAGGTGACTGCATGGAGTTTGCACTTTCTCCCCGTGTCAACGTGGGTTTCCTCCGGGCGCTCCGGTTTCCTCCCACAGTCCAAAGATGTACAGGTTAGGTGGATTGGCCATGCTAACCTATCATAGAATTTACAGTGCCCCTTACTGTCCAAAGGTTAGGTGGGGTTATGGGGTTAAAGGGATAGGGCTGAGGGAGGGTGCTCTTTCGGAGGATCAGTGCAGACTTGATGGGCCGAATGGTCTCCTTCTGCATTGTAAACATTCTATGAAACAGCCGAGATTCTCAGCAGGTTTGATAGGGTAGATGCTGAGAGGATGTTTCACTGCGTGGGAGAATCTAGAACTGAGTGAGGGGCATGGTTTCCAAATAAGGAATTTATCATTGAAGACAGAAATGAGGCAGAATTTCAGCCCTCAAGAGGGTCCTTACCGTTTATGACTCTTTCTCCACCCCCTCCCCCACCCCGGCGGAGTAAAACAGATTATCGATTGACCAGGGAGTCAAGGTTTATGTGGCGCTGACTGGAAAATTGAATTAATGCCACAACCAGATCAGCTATGATCCTATTGAATGATGGAACAGGTTCGAGGGGCTGAATGGCCTACTCCTGCTCCTAAATCCCTCTTTTTTTTTTTTTTTAAATTTAGCGTGCCCAATTCTTTTTTTCCCCAATTAAGGGGCAATTTAGCGAGGCCAATCCACCTACCCTGCGCATCGTTGGGTTGTGGGGGGTGAGACCCACGCAGACACGGGGAGAATGTGCAAACTCCACACGGATCCTGCTCCTAAATCTAATGTCCTCATGTAAAAATAAGTCCAGGGCAGTACAGTACTCAGGACCCCTCTCTCAGAAGCCAGCCAGCAAATGGGAACGGATTTTAAAATGTGTTCCGAAGGCCTACTCACAACCTGCACTTATTTTGGCACATAGAATGATACATAATAATAATCACCTTTCTTATTGTCACAAGTAGGCTATATTAACAAGGCAATGAAGTTACTGTGAAAATCCCCTAGTCGCCACATTCCTGTTCGGGTGCACAGAGGCAGAATTCAGAATGTCCAATTGACCTAACAAGCACGTCTTTCGGGACTTGTGTGGAGGTAACCGGAGCACCCGGAGGAAACCCACGCAGACACGGGGAGAACGTGCAGACTCCGCGCAGACAGTGACCCAAGCCGGGAATCGAACCTGGGACCCTGGCGCCGTGAAGCAACAGTGCTAACCGTGCCGCCCCCAGGACATGTGCCGGCTTTGAAAGAGCTCCCCAATTGGTTCCACTCCCCTCCTTACCCTCCAGCCCTCTTATTTCTTTTCCCCCTTTTCGCATATCCATCCAATGTTTTAAAAAATTTTTTAAATGTTGAACCTGCTTTCAGGCAATGCAGCCCAGATTACATCAGCCAGTTTATCCCCACTGGAAATCCATTCATTTTCCTGTCTCGTAACGGCTGTGGGGGAAGTCCTCGCTTTGGTGCACATTTATGTTGAATTCTCGGCCTCTCTTCCTGGCGGACGGTTAAAGGCAGCTTCCCAAGGGCCCTGTTGAGCATTCTGTGTGGCAGGAAGCTGGCTAAGTGTCCCGGTCTCCAGGGAACCCGGAACTTCCCTTAGCATACTGCCCGTCCCTCAAGTGCACGCACAGGGATATAACGTGTAGCAGAGGTAAGGATCCTTTCTTGCAGATTAGAGGTGAGCGTGGGGTCTTTTCAGAGCACATCATAGGATCTCAAGCCTAGGCACATGTTTACAAGGTATTTACAACACGGAACAGGTCAGCTGGCCTAGTGATCTGTGCCGGTGTTTATGCTCCACATGATCCATTTCCCACCCCTCGTCAGCGTACCCCAGCGACATATCTTGCTATTCCTTTCCCTCTCTCATGCGTTTATCTAACTTTCCTCTAAACATATCCATGCTCCTTGCCTCACCAGCTCTCGTAGCAGTGAGCTCGAAATTCTCACCACTCTCTGGGTGAAGGCCTTTCCTCTAATTTCCACCAAACCCGGGTTCTTTGGGTTTTTTTTGGTCTCACGAGAACTAGGGCCGGGAGTAGGCCATTCAGCTCCTCGAGCCTGCCCTGCCGTTCGAGAAGATCACAGCCGATCTGATTGCGCCCTCCCCCATGACACTCCACTCCCTTGTCCATCGAATGTCTGTCCAACTCAACCATGAATGAAGTCAATGGCTTGCTGCGGAGGGAAGAGAATTCCAAACACCTCTGATAGATTAAATTCCTCCGCATCTCCACCGTACACTGGAGACCCTTTATTCTGAAACTATCCTCCCCAGCTCTAGACATCCCACGGGAAGCATCCTCTCAGCATCTATTCCATCAACCGTGCCCCCTCAGAATCTTATGTTTCAATAAGATCACCTCTCAATTTTATTAATCAGTGCTGCTACTTTTGTTAATTTCATCTGTACCCATTGATTCCACTGCTTCTTACACCTTTAAGATACTTATTTCCCCATGGGCTTTCCACCCCATAAACATTGGTTAACAGCTTCAGATTTCTACACGTACACATCACCAGCAATCTGCCCTGGTCCACCCACGTCGATGTTACGACCAAGAAAGCACAACAGCGCCTATACTTCCTCAGGAAACTAAGGAAATTCGGCATGTCCACATTGACTCTTACCAACTTTTACAGATGCACCATAGAAAGCATCCTTTCGGGCTACATCACAGCCTGGTATGGCAACTGCTCGGCCCAGGACCGCAAGAAGCTTCAGAGAGTTGTGAACACCGCCCAGTCCATCGCGCGAACCCACCTCCCATCCATTGACTCCATCTACACCTCCCGCTGCCTGGGGAAAGCGGGCAGCATAATCAAAGTCCCCTCCCACCCAGCTTACTCACTCTTCCAACTTCTTCCATCGGGCAGGAGATACAAAAGTCAGAGAACACACACTAACAGATTCAAAAACAGCTTCTTCCCCGCTGTTACCTGAATGACCCTCTCCACACATCTTCTCTACTGAGTAGCGCCACACTCCGTATGCTGGTGTATTTATGTACATCCTGGGCGGGATTCTCCACTCCCGCGCCGAAGTGGCCGTGCCGTCGTGAACGCCGTTGAGGTTCACGACGGCGCGAAACGGCCCCGATCCCGACCGATTCAGGCCCTGACACAATGGGCCAGTATCGGGGCCGCATCATCTACACGCGCCAGGCCTTGTTGCCCGCGTAAAAGCGGCGCCACATAGATGATGCGGCCGGCGCCGCATAACGGATGTCATCCGCGCTTGCGCGGGTTGCCGTCTTCTCTAAGTCCGCCCCGCAAGAAGATGGAAGGAAGGAGGTCCTCCTTCAGAGAGGACGGCCCGACGATCGGTGGGCACCGATCGCGGGCCCCCCCACATTCCAGGTGATGCCCGGTGCAGGAACCCCCCCCAGCATTCACGCACCGCCCACGACTGCAACGACCAGGTGTGGACGGCGCCGGGGGGGAACCCGCCGTTTTGGCCTGGCCGCTCGGCCCATCCGGGCCTCAGAATAGCGGGGGTGCCGGAGAATCGCCATTTTGGGTGTCTCCGGCGATTCTCTGGCCTGCGGCCTGCGAGACTCGACCGGGCCGTTCCCGCCGCTTGGGAGAATCGCAGGAGGGCGTCGGACCGGCGTCCCCGGAAATTTTGGCGGCCCAGGCGATTCTCCCAACCGGCGTGGGAGTGGAGAATCGCGCCCCCAATGTTTTTCACGTATGGAACCAACTGTCTGGACTTTACGCAGAACAATACTTTTCCCTGTACCTCGGTACACGTGAGAATAAATGAAGTCAAATCAAACCACACCCCCCACAGCCGATGCAGAGTGGCAGCCGTGTACCACCTACAAGATGCACTGCAGCAACACACCCAAGACCCCTTCCAAGCATGCCACCTCTACCACCTAGAAACACAAGGGCATCAGATGCATGGGCACACCATCACCTGCAAATTCCCCTCTTTTATGTATCAGAGACTAGGTTATTGCTGGTTCTGTGTCACGTGATGTGCAGTGCCGTCTGCGGAGTGCTTGCACAGGCTTTGGGCAGTTCGACTGTATGAGCAAGACCTCTTCACAAACCTCTCATCGTGTTTTGCAAGAATCCAGAGGGCGGGCACCTCCATAACCTTTCACTTTGCGGCTACGAAGGAATGCAACATCCTCCGAGCTGCACACCATGGTGACTTGCAACTTCATCCCTTCACTGTCGCTGGGTCAAAATCTCCCTGCCTGACAGCACAGTGGGTGCACCTACGCCACATGGACTGCAGCGGCTCTCGGCGGCAGCTCACCACCACCTTCTGAAGGGGCAATGAGGGATGGGCATCAAATGCTCGCCTAATCAGCACCTTGCCCATCCTGTGGAGGAGTTATAACAAAAGCATGAGGCGCAAATGAGCCCCGAAGCTTAAACAACTTTCACTAACAGCCCCATTCCCAAAATCCTCTCTCAGCCAAGAAGGCACCCATTGCTGCAGACCGTTGCGATGTGGCTGAGACCGGTTCAGAGGAGGAGTGGGCAGAGGGAAACTCTGAAGACAGAATTACATTTCTATAGCGCCTTTCACAACCTCAGGATGTCCCAAAGCGTTGTGCAGCCAATGAGGTACTTTTGAAGTGCAGTAAGGTATGAAACGTGACAGCCAATTTGTGCACAGCAAGCTCCCACAAACAGCAACAAGATCATCTGTTTCAGGGTGTCAGTTGAGGAATCAATACTGCCTCGGTCACTGGGGAGAGACCTTCGGCTCTTCTTCAAACATTGTCACGGAATCGTTTCTATCCATCCACAAGCCTAGACTCGGTTTAGTGTCTCAACTGAGAACTGTGCCTCCGGTAGTGCAGCACTCCCTCAGTCTTGCACTGGAGTATTTTCCATGCTCGGGTCCCTGGGGTGCGACTTGGAACCCCCACAACCTTCTGGCTCAGAGGCCAGAGAGCTACTGACCTCGGCCTGGCTCCCCAAGTCCACTGCCCGAGAGAAGCTCATGTCTGTGAAACTGTGGCCCAGTAGGAGGAGGAGAATGAGAGAGAGAGAGAGAGAGAGAGAGAGAGAGAGAGAGAGAGAGAGAGCAAGAGAGAGAGAGAGGAGGGGCAGCACGGTGGCGCAGTGGTTAGCACTGCAGTCCCATGGCGAGGAGGTCCCGGGTTCGATCCCGGCTCAGGGTCACTGTCCGTGTGGGGTTTTCACATTCTCCCCGTGTTTCCGTGGGTTTCAGCCCCACAACCCAAAGATGTGCAGGTTAGGTGGATTGGCCACGCTAAATAAATCCGCGGGGGAGAGAGAGCGCGCGGGGGAGAGAGCGCGCGGGGGAGAGGGCGCGCGGGGGAGAGGGCGCGCGGGGGAGAGGGCGCGCGGGGGAGAGGGCGCGCGGGGGAGAGGGCGCGCGGGGGAGAGGGCGCGCGGGGGAGAGGGCGCGCGGGGGAGAGGGCGCGCGGGGGAGAGGGCGCGCGGGGGAGAGGGCGCGCGGGGGAGAGGGCGCGCGGGGGAGAGGGCGCGCGGGGGAGAGGGCGCGCGGGGGAGAGGGCGCGCGGGGGAGAGAGCGCGCGGGGGAGAGAGAGTTGGAGAGAGAGCGCCAGGGAGAGTGCGCGGGGGGGAGAGAGTTGGAGAGAGCGCCAGGGAGAGTGTGCGGGGGAGTGAGTGCGCGGGAGAGTGAGAGTGGGGGGGAGAGAGAGTGGAGGGAGGAGAGAGAGAGAGTGGGGGAGAGAGAGAGTTGGAGAGAGAGCGCCAGGGAGAGTGCACGGGGAAGAGAGTGGGAGGGAGAGAGAGTGGGAGGGAGAGGGAGAGAGTGGGGAGAAAGCGCGCGGGGGAGAGAGAGTTGGAGAGAGAGTTGGAGAGAGAGTTGGAGAGAGAGTTGGAGAGAGAGTTGGAGAGAGAGTTGGAGAGAGAGTTGGAGAGAGAGTTGGAGAGAGAGTTGGAGAGAGAGTTGGAGAGAGAGTTGGAGAGGGCGCGCGGGGGAGAGGGCGCGCGGGGGAGAGGGCGCGCGGGGGAGAGGGCGCGCGGGGGAGAGGGCTCGCGGGGGAGAGGGCGCGCGGGGGAGAGGGCGCGCGGGGGAGAGGGCGCGCGGGGGAGAGGGCGCGCGGGGGAGAGGGCGCGCGGGGGAGAGGGCGCGCGGGGGAGAGGGCGCGCGGGGGGAGAGGGCGTGCGGGGGAGGGGGCGCGCGGGGGAGGGGGCGCGCGGGGGAGGGGGCGCGCGGGGGAGGGGGCGCGCGGGGGAGAGAGCGCGCGGGGGAGAGAGCGCGCAGGGGAGAGAGCGCGCAGGGGAGAGAGCGCGCAGGGGAGAGGGCGCGCAGGGGAGAGAGCGCGCAGGGGAGAGAGCGCGCGGGGGAGTGAGAGTGGGGGGGAGAGAGAGTGGGGGGGAGAGAGAGTGGGGGGGGAGAGAGAGTGGGGGGGAGAGAGAGTGGGGGGGGAGAGAGAGAGTGGGGGAGAGAGAGAATTGGAGGGAGAGCGCCAGGGAGAGTGCACGGGGAAGAGAGTGGGAGGGAGAGAGAGTGGGAGGGAGAGAGAGAGAGAGAGTGGGGAGAGAGTGGGGAGAGAGAGAGAGTTGGAGAGAGAGCGCCAGGGAGTGTGCACGGGGGAGAGAGTGAGAATGTGGTGAGGTGAGTGTTGGAGATGGAACTGGTGGAAGAAGGAGGCCTAGGACGAGTTGTAAGGTGAGGTGGTGTGGTTGACTGAAACACAGGGGATTGGAGGAGGAGTGAGTGACTGACAGGAGGAGATGGGGAAGTGGATCGACCAGCATTGTAGTGACCAAGTAAAATGGGAGAAGCCAAAAGAAGAGGAGTTAAATGCAGGGTGTATTATTCTATTGGCTAAAATGTTGCGGGGAAGGGGGGGTTAAAGATTCCACACCTCTATTGGAAGAGGAGCAGGGAGCTCTCAGTTTCAGGACCAACACCAGCAGCAAACATAATCCAAACGCCATTTCACTTCAGCGCCCTTTTCCAATCCTGGTCACAAAATGACTGGTGCATTTGCCACGGGAGTAACGGCTCACAGCGCTTTCTAGTAATTCACAAGCATGTGAGCCACTTTCGAGATGGTTCGAGGGCGTGACGAGGTGGAAGGTCAGTCAAGCGCATGGCGGTGGTCTTTCCTGACATTGCCCACACTGGGGCAATAGGCACGCACATAATTTAGAACACTGGGTGTTACATTAGCAAATAAACACGATTGGAAAGGTGACAAGCGTATAATGTCCACTTCCTGAACGAGGGTTTAGACACATAGTTTTAAACATAAACATCTAAACATCGTGAAAACAACTTGCTCATATATTGTGCCCTTATCATAGCCCCATGGTTTTTGACAACCGTGTAATCAAACATTAGCATTGAACCACATCGAGAGATGTTAGGGCAGGGTAATCCAGAGCTTGGCTGAAGGGAAACCTTAAAGAGAGAGAAAAATCATAGAATTTACAGTACAGAAGGAGGCCATTCAGCCCATCGGGTCTGCACTGGCCCTTGGAAAGAGTACCCTACTTAAGCCTAGGCTTCCACCCTGTAACCCAGCAACCTGACCTAACTTTTTTGGACACTATAAAGGGAAATTTATCATGGCCAATCCACCTAACCTGCACATCTTTGGACTGTGGGAGGAAACCGGAGCCCCCGTAGGAAACCCATGCAGACGCGGGGAGAACGTGCAAACTCCACACAGGCAGTGACCCAAGGCCGGAATTGAACCTGGGACACTGGAGCTTGTGAGGCAGCAGTGCTAACCACTGTGCGACCGTGCCGCTCCGGCAGACGGGGTTTAGGGCGGAAGGTGCGGAAGACTTCGTCACCCAATGGTGGAGCAATCAAAACGCGAGAAAGACAAGGGACCGGGATTGAGGGAGGACAGAGATCTCGGGGCGGGGGGTGGGTTGCAGGGTTGGGTGGAGATTGCAGGGTTTGGGAGGGGGGGCAAGGCCATGGAGGGGGTTTCAAAACAAAACGGAGAATGTTAAATCTGAGGTGCTCACGACGTAGGTCAGCAAACACTGGGGTGAGGGGTGAACAGGAGTTGGTGAAAGCTCGGATACAGGCCGTAGGCCTTTGGATGAGCGCATGTCTTTTTTTGGTGAGTTGTGGGGGGGTTGTTGTTGCTGGAAGAAGCGAGGCCCGTCAGGGGAGCGTCAAAAGAGTCCACTCTGGAGGTGACAAAAAAAAAGCATGGCCGTTTCGGAAGCACAATTTGTAACCCAAAAGGTTGCTTTTAAACAAAAAGGGATACATCAGCAAATGAAGAGTTAAGTCTTCCACTCAGGACCAAAATGAGGAATTCTTGGTGTCTGTCAGCACTTCCTGTGGGTGCTGTCTGCACTCTTACAGTCCGTGGGCCTTCCACTCCTCATGCTCATTTCCTCATGTGTCCTTTTGCCATTGTCCTGTTCAGTGCCATCAGCTAAACAGTGCATCGGATCCCAGTCTGCAGTTATGCTCACATGCTCGGGAATACAGCGGATATTGCGATGGGACATTAATCTGGAAGCGGCTCCCTCCTCGCTCACTACCTCAGCACTAATTTGGCTGAGAATTAACAATGTACGGGTTCCAGTCAAATAACACAGGAACAGGCAAAATAAACAAGTGCTGGCATTGGGCGTTTGAGTCCTCTGCCGTGGCCAGATCATAGAATTTACAGTGCAGAAGGAGGCCATTCGGCCCATCAGGTCTGCACCGGCTCTTGGAAAGAGCACCCTACCCAAGGTCCACACCTCCACCCTATCCCCACAACCCAGTAACCCCACCCAACACTAAGGGCAATTTTGGACACTAAGGGCAATTTAGCATGGCCAATCCACCTAACCTGCACATCTTTGGACTGTGGGAGGAAACCGGAGCACCCGGAGGAAACCCACGCAGACACGGGGAGAACGTGCAGACTCCGCACAGTGACCCAAGCCGGGAATCGAACCTGGGACCCTGGAGCTGTGAAGCCACTATGCTAACCACTGTGCTACCGTGAAGGTTAGATCCCAGCTGAATCTGTACCTCACGCGCCTCTGCTCCATATCTTTGTGTCAGCCTCACCCAAGACCCAAATTCGGCCCCCATCTTGGAACGTTGCAACTTGCCCTCCCTGCGCTCACAGCGCTTTGGGGCCAGGTTTTAGCGAGCATTTGGCATGAAGCACTGCGTCCTGACGTTACTCCCTGAACGGCCAATCTGATGTGCCATGGTTTCGCTCTAGCCCGCCGGGGCAAATCAACCCTCTGTGCTCGTTGGGGATATTGTGCCAAAACCCGATACCGAGCTGGAGTCCGGGGGGGGGGGGGCGCGGGGGATTTACAGGTTTCAGACTGGCACGCTGCGGCTATTTCATTCATGGGTGTGGGCATGGCTGGCATGGTACCTGCATTTCTTGCTCGCCCCAATTGCCCGCAGGAAGGTGCTGGCGAGCCTTCCTCACGTCCGCCGGGTGGCTTGCTGGGCCATTTCAGAGGGCAGTTAAGAGCCAATCATGTCGCTGTGGGCTTGGAGTCACACGTAGGCCAGACCGGCTAATGATGGTGGATTTCCTTCCCGTGGTAGCATGCAAACCGTGTCTCAGGATCTTCCGTCCAGGCCCCTGGATCGCCACACTCCCATTCCCGACTGCAAGCTTTACAACTATAGCTCCTGGACTTTGAATGAAAGAGGGGCTTACCTGTTTAATAGTGCCGGGTATGTGGGCAACTGGCGCGCCTGCTGTCCGGACAGAATTTTTTTCCCCCGACTCTGATTGGTCATTTGCCATCCAATCAGAAGGCTGTATCTAGGGAGAAAAAATTTTGTTCGTCCAATCAGAAAATCTGGAAGCAACACCTCAAGACATTTGTCTAATAAATGCACAAAAACATTACACTTGGCTGTACAAATTGCACAATCATGAGTTATATTTGGCCTCTGTTGGGTTACAAAAACATTACACTTGGCTGTACAAATTGCACAATCATGAGTTATATTTGGCCTCTGTTGGGTTACCAATCCTTTAAATTGCAAACAAGAGACAAGGGAGAGAAAAATATCAGCCATGATTGAATGGTGGAGCAGACTCGATGGGCCGAGTGGCCTAATTCTGCCCCTATTGTCTTATGGTCTTAGAAAAATGGCAACTTTGTCTCAAGGTTTTGAGTTCACAATATCCCCACAGCAATCACACTTCAAAGGCTATTAATTGGCTGATAAGCACATTGCAATATTCGGAGGTAATGAACATCGCGCTGTGCGAATGCAAGTTCTTTCTTGCCTCGCTCGTCTGAGAGCATGGAAATTCATCAAAAGCCTTAAAATCGGCCGGCCTTCTATTTTACAAACCTTACCCAGGATGTTCCTAAACTATCCAGGCCTGCACAGGGTAGGTACGGTACTTCCAAACTGCACATCTTTTTCTGAGCGCGAGGTCAGGCTTCAGGCGTGTTCTTAGGCTGTTAAAAAAACTACAGGCCTGCAACTGGGGAAATTCGTCACTCACCCATCTGATGGGGGAGGGGTTTAGTACGAGGAAAGGGGTCTGATGTCGGAGAGGTTTGAGGGCCGAAGGCGAAGAGTAGAATTCCTGCTCCTCCTGGCCCACAAGCAGTGCTGCAAAGCCACCGACCTCCTCCCCGCGGATGTTCTCGTCTCCCTCAGCTGTCGGTTTTTCTCCCCCACCCCCACTCTTCCCACCCCAAGGCTGGGAAACCTGACCAACCACCTGCTTTTAGCTTAAGTCAGAGGCTGCTTCGATTCCCGGCTTGCGTCACTGTCTATGCGGAGTCTGCACGTTCTCCCCGTGTCTTTGAGTGGGTTTCCTCCCACAGTCCAAAGATGTGCGGGTTAGGTGGATTAGCCACGCTAAACTGCCCCTTAGTGTCCAAAGAAATGTTGGGTGGGGGTTGCTGGGTTACAGGGATAGGGTGGATACGTGGGCTTCAGTAGGGTGCTCTTTGTAAGGGCCGGTGCAGACTCGATGGGCCGAAAGGCCTCCTTCTGCACTGTAAATTCTATGATTCTATGAAGAAAGCCCAAAGTTTAGCTCCTCACCTTGATTGTGGCCCGCATATCGGGACCGTTAAGATTCCAATTGCCGCCTCGCTCCCCTTGAATGCAAATCCATTAATCCAAGGGAGGGTGCATTAAAAGCAGGACTTCACCCAACCTCCTTCAGGAATGCATGTCACATGTCTCACACATCTGTTTCGTGTTTGCCGTTAGTAATTGCATTTAGTCTCCAGCCTTGGCGTCCCATTTTGGGCGAACTGCTTCAAGCAACTGTTTATCCCCCCCCCCCCCCCCACGTTCGGCTGAGGAGCCAGTAAAACAAGTAAAGAAATTCCCTCTCTCTCCAATAATCTCTCCAGGGCAATATGGGTGGGGCGCAAAAAATAAATAAAAGTAGGAAGCCAAGCCGGTTCCCGAGGGCCCTCGATGCAAGGTCTTTGCGCGAGGTGGTATCTTTAATACAAACATATTACATAGGTTGTCAGAGGGGGAGCTTTACCCCCCCTTGCCAGGAGGTAAGAAGATGGGGTCTCGTAAAATGCAGTACGTGACGTTCCCACTGCCTAACTCCCCGTCTCCCATTCAACGAGGGACATTGGGGTGGGGGCATCGAGAAGCCCGCCCATCTTGCGTCTATTGAGGCTCTCAATTGGCCAATTAATGGCCATTTAAGTGCCTCTTCCCCCACCCGGCCACTATTTTATCTGAGGCAGGGAGAGTCTCACGCCGAGGGAGTAGCCCAATAGCTTTTACTGTGCATGTTGTGTGTCGGGCAAGAGGAGGGAGACGGGGACTTGTTTTAGGGGTCCCCTATTTTCATCAGAGGCACATCTCCCATGAGGTAATACTTCCCCGTTAACTCTTCAATTCTCTAATCTCCCCCCCCCCCCTTCCTGGCCCGGCCCACCACCTCCCCTCCTCACTGGTGCCTGCCAGCCAGGCCTTGCGCTGAGACCCTCAGTCTTATCTGACGTCTGGCCCCCATTAGCTCCTCTGCTTCAGGGACTGGCTGTAGTCCCAGCAGTGGCCACCACTCGGACCTGGCGCCCTTGCAACCGAGGTGCTCTCCCCAGGCCGAAGATCCCGCTGGGTGAGGGCCGCAAGTCCCAACCCCAGCTAATCGACGCCCCCTGGAGTGCTGAATGGCTGCAGGGCGGCCGGAATTGGTGGGTGCGTGTTCCCCAAAGTGGGCGGGGAGGGGGACAATCCATCCCTAGCATCGAGCTAGGCCCTTCGGCCCAACTGGACCAGGCTGACTTCAATTTTCCAGATGAGAGTTCTCCCATTCGCCATCATCTAACCCGATCAGCAAAGCTTTCAACTCCTTTTTCCCCCTCAATCTGTCTGCCTAGATATCCCTTAAAGTCATCAATGTTAATAAAGAGACAACACAGAATCAATCAGCTTTGTGTGAAGCTGAGTCAAGTGTACAACGCTCCCCAGTAACCCAGAAGCCGTCCTCGCGCACGATGACTCCAGGAACCTTTTGTGCATGGTTTGAATTTACAACTGGAATAGCCTCAAACCTTCATATTCCACAGCCACCCGAGGTAGGCTCTGCTGGAGTGCCCGGCTCTGTGATCTGGGCCCAAATCAACACGTGAGGCGGCAACAGGTTGCATTTACATAGTGCCTTTGAGTCACAGCAAAGGCGCCCCAAGGTGGTTCGAATAGGGGCATTCAGACAATATTTGACACTGAGCCACACGACAAGGTATTAGGACAGGTGACCTGAAGCCTGTTGAAAAAGGTTGGATGAAATAAACATCTTACAGGAGGAGAGGGGATGAGAAAAGCAGCGGGGAAATCATTAAGGGAGCTTCCGAATAAAATGCCGAGCGGGGTGAAGGCCCCCAATGTTGGGGCGAGGAATATAGGGAGGGGTGAGAAAGAGGCCGAGGAATATAGGGAGGGGGGGGGGGCGAAAGAGGCCGAGGAATATTGGGAGGGGTGAGAAAGAGGCCAGGGTCGGGGAAGTGTCGAGATCAGAGAATCTTTGGGCTGGAGGAAGTTACGGAGATAGGGAGGATATCAGGCCACAGAGAGCGATTTCAACGAGAAGATGGGAATTTTAAACATGGAACTGCGTGTAAGTCAAACAAGAGGGTGACGTGTTGGAATCATAGAATCTGGACGGTGCAGACGGAGTCCATTCGACCCATCGTTTCTGCACTGACCCTCCTAAGGAGCCCCCCACCCGGGCCCACTTGCCCCGCCCCATCCCTACAAACCCCACCTAACCTTTTTGGACATGAAGGGACAATTTATCATGGCCAATCCAGCTAACCTGCACATGTTTTGGACTGTGGGAGGAAACCGGAGTACCCGGAGGAAACCCACGCAGACACGGGGAGAACGTGCAGACTCCGCACAGGCAGTCACCCGAGGTCGGAATCGAACCCGGGAGCCTGGCGCTGCGGGGCCGCAGTGCGAACCACCGTGCCACGCCGTCAGCTCGGAGGCAGGGGCAGCAAAGCAAGTTCATGTCGGGTGACGAGGAGGGCGGGAGCAACTCGGACAGTCGATGGGAGTCGGGTTTGGGGGTTTGACCGGGAGGTTTGGAAATGTTTTTTTTTGAGGTTACAGAGATGGGTGGGGTGTGGAGGGGGGGGGGGGGGGGAGAAAGAGGGGGATGGTCTGATAGGTCACCGCAGGATTTGAGCACGCAAATCCGCGTACAAATTCGAGGGAGAGTACCAGCAGGAACAGGCGATGCACATCCACAGCTGTTTGACAGCCAGGCGTGCATCGAAATGGCACCACGTGTGGTACTAACGTTTGTCAAGAGCAGACATTTCTGCTCCGGAAACTCTGGAGGGAGGGAGGGGGGTGGGGGGCATAACAGAAGTGCCGGGTCGACACCGAGGATTCGGCAACACCACATCCATTATATCACACAGCAGGATTGGGGTTGACACGAGGCAGTAACGTACACCGACAGGCGACACATCTAAAGCACCAAAATTGTACATGATTAGTTAGTCCCACAAAAGAAAATAAATAAACGGCAGAGAAGGAAATGGAGAACGACCTGTTAAATGAAACGGTGCCTTTGTGGTCAAGGAAAGCCATCACTGATTCAATTATTGCAATTTTTGCTGAAAATTAGTACAATGTTCCTTTGATTTAATTCATTAAAGATGAAATAACTTTGAATTAAGATACAAGACGGGACGAAAATTTAATTATTTTCCAGTCCACAACAAGGTTTACAATTTTTGAGCAAGTCTTAATTGTCACTCAATCCCCGGTTTGTTATCTCGAAGCATTTCTTCTCTGGGAGAAATTTAGGAACAGCTGGGATATTTATTCAATGTTTTTAACCCAAAAAAAATAAATTCAGGAAAGGCCAGAACGGAAACAACAAAAACAGAATCCACCATTTAAAAGCGATAGGCTGTCCTTCCGTGCTTCGGATGTACCTAGACTTCGGAAACATGGGGCAGGGGTAGGAAGGAATGACTTGCAATTTATATAGTGCCTGTGACAACCACACAGGATTGTCCCAAAGTGCTTTACAGCCAGAGGTACTTTGAAGTGTGGTCACTATTATAATGTAAAGTGCAGCAGCAAATTTGCACACGCGCACACTCACCCCACACACACAGCATTGTGATAAACCACTCATATCAGTGATGTTGATTGGGGGGGGGAGGGGGGAATATTGGTCAGGATACCTGTGAGGACGACCCCACTCTTCCCCCCCATATCCCACTTTTCACCAAAATGCTGCCGGGGATCTTTTAATAATAATAATAATCTTTATTGTCACAAGTTGGCTCACATTAACACTGCAATGAAGTTACTCTGAAAAGCCCCTAGTCGCCACATTCCGGGTACACAGAGGGAGAATTCGGAATTCTCAACTGGTACGGGAATTGAATGGCCTTGTTCGGCATCACAAACCAGCTGTCTAGCCCACTGAGCTAAACCCAGCCCTTTATATCCACTCAAGAGTTGACCGTCTCATCTGGAAAACTGCACCTCTTGACAGTGCAGCAATCCCTCATCGCTGCCTTTGACAAAGCGTCACCTGGACCCGAAAGGTTAGCTATTTTCTCCCCCTACAGATGCTGCTAGACCAGCTGAGATTTTCCAGCATTTTCTCTTTTGGTTTCAGATTCCAGCATCCGCAGTAATTTGCTTTTATGCAGATTGGTATGGATCTGAACAAGAAGAGGAATCTGGGCAGGAGATTCATCTTGCTCATCTGCACCCTCCCCAGAAGGGAGAGTGGGAGTGCGTCCCCCTTCTGCAGGTCCTCCTTTAACTCCTCCACCAAACCAGTCAAGACTCCACCAAACCCGTCAGGCGCCGCCAAACCCGTCAGGTTCCAACAAAGACGATGCTAGCCTTCATGTGTGCAAAGGTTTTTACTGCGAGTGCCTCAAAATGTCTGCTCCATGCTCCAGTTCTGGCTTACAACTCGTTTTACAGTGTCAGGAAAACAAAGGTAGTTTTAAGGGAATCAGATTTATATTGGTAAACATTAGAAATAAGGTATAGTTTCAAGTGTGTTTAATTTAATCTTTCTGTGCCTGGAACGGTAAAAACTCCAGTTAGGTTCATGCTGGACAAAGGTGTTGTAGGTGTGGGAGTTGGTTAAGTTCCAACTGTGTTTTCATTGTGCTTAGAGAGGCTCTAGCATGAAGAATAAATAAAAGACACAAGCATGTGGGTGGCACTTAGCAACTGGGGCCTTGTAAGATAGAGAGGTTTTTAAGTTTAAGCTTTAGCTGAATGTGTGGGAAGTTGGAGTGAACATCTAACTCTGCCAGGAGAAACTGGACAGGGCAAAGGAGTTGCAAGGAGGCAAGCTTCCGAAGGAACAAGATACTGTTAAGATAACCAGGGAACTGGGACAGTAGGAACATTTAAGACACCTAAAGTTAAGAGACCAATGTATTGTTCAGAAGAATGCAAGGAAGAATAAACCAAGTGTTTGGAGTTAGAGAGAATTGCAGTAGCTAGATTGAAAGTGGGATAGCAGACCTCCGAGGTAGTTGAAAAGTTTGATGTCATTTTAATACAGTCTGGGAATCGAGACTTAAAGCAATTGTGAGCAGCAGTCAAGTCAAAGAAACCCTAAAGGGGTTGGTGCAAAATCTTGGTGTAAAAAAGTTGGTGTTAATGAGACCATTGAAGATTAAGATGTATTTTGTAATCAGCGTTAATTCTAAAATCTGTGCAGTTGTTAAACTAAGGGGGAGTAAAAGCATAGTGTATCATAATCCAATCTTTTAAAGTTTAATGAATGTTTTTCCTTGTTAAAATTAATTAGTGGCAGCAAGGTGGCACAGTGGATAGCACTGCTGCCTCACAGCGCCGAGGTCCCAGGTTCCATCCCGGCTCTGGGTCACTGTCCGTGTGGAGTTTGCACATTCTCCCCGTGTTTGCGTGGGTTTCACCCCCACAACCCAAAGAGGTGCAGGCTAGGTGGATTGAACACGCTAAATTGCCCCTTAATTAATTGGGTACTCTAAATTTAAAAAAAATACTGACGTGATTCAGCTTCACACCGTTGGTGTGGGAGGAGGGAGGAGATATTCAAAATGTTCTCATCATCAAATAATCCCGGTGTGCGAGAGCGAGCCCGAGAGAGCCGGCCACAGCCCGGGGTGAAAGACGGTGATCGAGCGAGCGTGAGAGCACGACTGAGAAACCGAGAGGGCGAGGACAACACCGAGCGACGGGAAGAGCGCAGCGAGGGCAGGCGAAGAAGCTGGCTTCGGTGCCCCCCTGGAATCTCTTACAGAGACACCCTTAAGCTCACCCGTCGAGTCTGGCAACGCAGTGAATGCAGGCTCTGTGAAATCACGGTTTAATGAAGCCCGCGACAGAGAGACAAAAACGCCAGAGAATATTTTGCGGTGTTGCAGATAGATATGGCGCCAACGGCTCACACTCATCAGGGCATCAACCAGCGATGGGCGGCATGGTGGCACATTGGCCAGCGCTGCTGCCTCACAGCGCCAGGAACATGGGTTCAATCCCGGCCTTGGGTGACTGTGTGGAGTCTGCACGTTCTCCCCGAGGCTGCGTGGGTTTCCTCCGGCAGTCCAACGATGTGCAGGTTGGGTGGATTGGCCGTGATAAACGGGTCACTTCACGTCCAAATGTTGGGTGGAGTTGCAGGGATAGGACAGCAGAGTGAGCCTAGATAGGGTGCAGACTCGTTGGGCCGATAGATAGACCGGTGCAGACTCGATGGGCCGAACAGCCTCCTTCTGCACTACAGGGATTCTACGGACCAGGGTGCTATTGACTGTTGTAAAGACAGGGGGGGGGCGAATAAGATTCTGCCTCTGCATTATTGAGGACATTTTCTACCTTTTGCGCTATAGAACACCCCCTTGGCCTGATGGTTTATTTTTCCACAGCTCCTTGCTGCCAAACGGGTCAGAGACGGTTAAAAAATAAAAGAGCAGCGAAAACCAAGAGGCCAAAGCTCAGTGATGCGAAACAGGCGACGACCCCTAAAGGTCAGGCAGTGAATCAGGCAACAAGGACTGACATTCCAGGTCAGCGTTTCGGTTACACACCTCTGAACGGCAAACCCAACTGCACCGGGCATGAATGAACCAGCAGAACAGTTGTGTGTGTGTGTAGGCGGGGGGGGGGGGGGGGGGGAAGGGGGGTCAACAACACGGGGCTACTGGTGACAGACACCGCCGCCCTGTCTTAGCTGAGCAGTCCCACCTCCTCCTGCCTCATCTGAGCAAGTGTGCGAACGTGTGTGTGTCAGGGTGCGCGCGAGTGTGTGTCGGGGTGCGCGCGAGTGTGTGTCGGGGTGCGCGCGAGTGTGTGTCGGGGTGCGCGCGAGTGTGTGTCGGGGTGCGCGCGAGTGTGTGTCGGGGTGCGCGCGAGTGTGTGTCGGGGTGCGCGCGAGTGTGTGTCGGGGTGCGCGCGAGTGTGTGTCGGGGTGCGCGCGAGTGTGTGTCGGGGTGCGCGCGAGTGTGTGTCGGGGTGCGCGCGAGTGTGTGTCGGGGTGCGCGCGAGTGTGTGTCGGGGTGCGCGCGAGTGTGTGTCGGGGGTGCGCGCGAGTGTGTGTCGGGGTGCGCGCGAGTGTGTGTCGGGGTGCGCGCGAGTGTGTGTCGGGGTGCGCGCGAGTGTGTGTCGGGGTGCGCGCGAGTGTGTGTCGGGGTGCGCGCGAGTGTGTGTCGGGGTGCGCGCGAGTGTGTGTCGGGGTGCGCGCGAGTGTGTGTCGGGGTGCGCGCGAGTGTGTGTCGGGGTGCGCGCGAGTGTGTGTCGGGGTGCGCGCGAGTGTGTGTCGGGGTGCGCGCGAGTGTGTGTCGGGGTGCGCGCGAGTGTGTGTCGGGGTGCGCGCGAGTGTGTGTCGGGGTGCGCGCGAGTGTGTGTCGGGGTGCGCGCGAGTGTGTGTCGGGGTGCGCGCGAGTGTGTGTCGGGGTGCGCGCGAGTGTGTGTCGGGGTGCGCGCGAGTGTGTGTCGGGTGTGCGCGCGAGTGTGTGTCGGGGTGCGCGCGAGTGTGTGTCGGGGTGCGCGCGAGTGTGTGTCGGGGTGCGCGCGAGTGTGTGTCGGGGTGCGCGCGAGTGTGTGTCGGGGTGCGCGCGAGTGTGTGTCGGGGTGCGCGCGAGTGTGTGTCGGGGTGCGCGCGAGTGTGTGTCGGGGTGCGCGCGAGTGTGTGTCGGGGTGCGCGCGAGTGTGTGTCGGGGTGCGCGCGAGTGTGTGTCGGGGTGCGCGCGAGTGTGTGTCGGGGTGCGCGCGAGTGTGTGTCGGGGTGCGCGCGAGTGTGTGTCGGGGTGCGCGCGAGTGTGTGTCGGGGTGCGCGCGAGTGTGTGTCGGGGTGCGCGCGAGTGTGTGTCGGGGTGCGCGCGAGTGTGTGTCGGGGTGCGCGCGAGTGTGTGTCGGGGTGCGCGCGAGTGTGTGTCGGGGTGCGCGCGAGTGTGTGTCGGGGTGCGCGCGAGTGTGTGTCGGGGTGCGCGCGAGTGTGTGTCGGGGTGCGCGCGAGTGTGTCGGGGTGCGCGCGCGCGCGCGTTTCGGGGTGTGCGCGCGCGCGTGTCGGGGTGCGCGCGCGCGCGCGTTTCGGGGTGTGCGCGCGCGCGTGTCGGGGTGCGCGCGCGCGTGTCGGGGTGCGCGCGCACGTGTCGGGGTGCGCGCGAGCGTGTCGGGGTGCGCGCGAGCGTGTCGGGGTGCGCGCGAGCGTGTCGGGGTGCGCGCGAGCGTGTGTCGGGTGCGCGCGAGCGTGTGTCGGGGTGCGCGCGAGCGTGTGTCGGGGTGCGCGCGAGCGTGTGTCGGGGTGCGCGCGAGCGTGTGTCGGGGTGCGCGCGAGCGTGTGTCGGGGGTGCGCGCGAGCGTGTGTCGGGGTGCGCGCGAGCGTGTCGTGGTGTGGCGCGTGTCGGGGTGTGCACGCGTGTGCCGGGGGGGTGCGCACTTGTGCCGGAAGGGTGCGCGCGCGCCGTGTCGAGGGATGTGCGCGCATGTGCCGGGGGGGGGGGGGGTGCGCGTGTGCCGGGGGGGTGCACGCGTGTGCCGGGGGGTGCGTGCGTGTGTCGGGGGGGTGCGCGCATGTGCCGGGGGGGTGGGGGGGGGGTGTCGGGGGGGGGTGTCGGGGGGTGTGTGTGTGTGTGTGTGGGGGGGATGCGCGTGTGTGTGTCGGGGGGGTGCGGGTGTGTATCGCGGGGTGTGCGCGCGTGTGCCGGGGGGTGCGCGCGTGCGTCGGGGGGGGGGGGGTGTCAGGGGGGGGTGTCAGGGGGGGGGTGTTTGTGTGTTTCGGGGGGGGGGGTGTTCGTGCGTGTCAGGGGGGTGTGCGCGTGTGGTGTGCGCATGTGTCTCAGGGGGGTGCGGGGGGGTGTCGGGGGGGGTGCGTCAGGGGGGTGTGCGCGTGTGTGTCGGGGGGGTGCGCGTGTGTGTCGGGGGGGGTGCGCGTGTGTGTCGGGGGGGTGCGCGTGTGTGTCGGGGGGGGTGCGCGTGTGTGTCGGGGGGGTGCGCGTGTGTGTCGGGGGGGGTGCGCGTGTGCGTCTGTATGTGGTGCTCTCCCCCATTCATAGATGGACTGTAGCAGCCTGAAAAAAAAAACTTTCACCCATACGGCCAACAATCTGCCTGGCTGGCAGTGGCAACATACCCTCTGTATTGGATAAGCACCCCCACCCGGGGGATGAAAAAAAAACAACGGCGCTTTAACAACAGAGCCTCTGACAGAGGCAGGACACAGACTACAACCCAGAGGACCTGCATGAGGTCCTTGTTTTGCATTGTCCCGCACATCGACTCCGACAGTGGAGACATCAAGATTGCGGACTGGCCCCATTTAACTGCAAATTCCTTCACTCGCCCGTTGAAGATTACCAATCAGGATGACTGCAGCCCCACAAGCAGACCAACAATACCATGCGTCAGACACGGAGAGGGCAGCACGTCCAGGACTGCTGGCTGGAATTTGGAAGACCCCAACAAGATAAGGACAATGCGTGATGCATGCCTGAAATTCTCAGGCACAGAGACACCGGGAGATGTTTTATTTTTAAAACAAAAAAATATATACATTAACAACAGTGGCGGTTGGGATTTCTCCAGTTCAAATTCTCCAACACTATTCTCCTGATGGTCTAGTTGCTAAGTTTGCGGATAAATTAAAATACTGTGGATTTGTTATTAAATAGCATCGCATCAGGGAAGGAAATACCTTGTATTTCTGCAGCTAGTGCACAACCAAAGGGCATCACAAAGCATTGAAGGACGGCACAGTGATTAGCACTGTTGCTTCACAGCGCCAGGGTCCCAGGTTCGATTCCCCGCTGGGTCACTGTCTCTGCGGAGTCTGCACGTTCTCCCCGTGTCTGCGTGGGTTTCCTCCGGGTGCTCCGGTTTCCTCCCACAGTCCAAAGATGTGCAGGTTAGGTGGATTGACAATGATAAATTGCCCCATGTTGTCAAGCAGGTGATGTGGGGTTACTGGGTTACGGGGATAGGGTGGGGGCGTGGTGTTAAGTAGGGTGTTCTGTGGGCAGCACGGTGGCACAGTGGTTAGCACTGCTGCCTCACGGGGCCGAGGTCCCAGGTTCGATCCCGGCTCTGGGTTACTGTCCGTGTGGAGTTTGCACATTCTCCCCGTGTCTGTGTGGGTTTCGCCCCCACAACCCAAAGATGTGCAGGGTAGGTGGATTGGCCACGCTAAATTGCCCCTTAATTGGAAAAAATGAATTGGGGACTCTAAATGTGGCGACTAGGGGCTTTTCACAGTAACTTCATTGCAGAGTTAATGTAAGCCTACTTGTGACAATAATGATTATTATTAAATTTGTTTACAAAAAAGTTGGGTGCTCTTTCCAGGGTGCAGACTCGATGGGCCGAATGGCTTCCTTCGGTACTGTAAATTCTATGATTCCGTTTGGCGTGTGGTCATTGTTGTAATGTAGGAAACGCAACAGCCAACTGGAGCACAGCAAAGTCCCAAAAACAGCAATTTAATCCGTGGCTCAGTGATCGGTTTTATTGACGTTGCTTTAGGGATTGACATTATTCAGGCCAATGGGGAGAATGCCCCCATTCTTTTCGTAGCTACCCGAGAGGCCCGGCCAGGCCTCAGGTTAAGGCCTCATCTGAAAGATGGCATCTCTGACAGTGCGGCACGCCCTCCGTACCACACCGGGAACGTCACCACCGATTTGGCTGCTGGAGCCCTGGGATGAGGGGCTGGTTTAGCACAGTGGGCTAAACAACTGGCTTGTAATGCAGAACAAGACCCGCAGCGTGGGATCAATTCCCGTACCGGCCTCCTGAACATGCGCCAGAATGTGGCGACTAGGGGCTTTTCACAGTAACTTAATTGAAGCCTACTTGTGACAATAAGCGATTATTACATTATTATGAGACATGAATCTTCTGCATCAGAAGCAAGGGGGGGGGGGGTGGAGAAAGAGAGAG
Organism: Scyliorhinus torazame; assembly: GCF_047496885.1. NCBI lineage: Eukaryota > Metazoa > Chordata > Chondrichthyes > Carcharhiniformes > Scyliorhinidae > Scyliorhinus > Scyliorhinus torazame. The sequence goes on from NC_092736.1 coordinate 13,679,465, forward strand.
GTCACGGGGGCTACCAATCAAATTCCGCCTTTGGACATGTGTGCACGCATGCATACACAGCGCATAGACACAGACACACACGTGTGCAATCACACATATGAATACACACGCACGCTCACATGCACGCATGCATACACATGCACGCAAACACACGCATACACGCACATGCATACACATGCACGCATACACGCACATGGCATCTTTAACATAGCAAAATGTCTCAAGTAACTTCACAGCGATGTTAACAAACGAAAGTTGACACGCAGACGACAAGAAGGGGGGGGGGGGATCGTTCACATCTGAGTTTGCTTTTCTGTTTGTTTTCACGGGCTTCAAACATACGGCCGAAATTTAGCAGGGGAAAAAAGAAGCTTTTAATGGGCTTTAGGAATGATGGATATAAATCAGCACCCGGCTTTGAACAACAAGATCAAAGAGAGACCGGGGCAATCCTTTACATACCCAATAGCTGGACAGCGAATGTGTGAAAAGGGGTGGGGGGGGGGGGGGGAGAATATCAGTTTGTGCTTTCGCATTTAAATCTCCAGAAAAGTAAAAGGAGCCTCAGCCACGATGGCAGATGTTGTGCTGTTTAATTATCGCCGTTATATATCCGCTTAGCACAGGAGGACGTGCAGAGCCAACATAAACAGTCGGACACACAATTCAATGAGCTCTTTAACCCTCGCACTCCCGCTTCCCAACAAGTGTGCATTTATGTAGCATTTTGACATTGTCAACAAGGCCTTGCAAGAAGTTTACCCTGAGCCGAAGGAGGAGTCATCAGGATTGAGGGTTAGGGTTGTGACTTAGATTTCAAAAGAGCATCTTAAAAGTGGAGAGGTTAGGGCGCAAAGCAAAATCAGGACTGGTTCAGTCTCGGGGGAGCAGTGTATCCAGTTTCAGTGCGGTGCTCCTCACTGTAGGACGAACGTGGACTCCTTGTCATAAACGGCGGGACTGGGCTGCACGGTAGCACAGTGGTTAGCACTGTTGCTTCACAGCGCCAGGGTCCCAGGTTCGATTCCTGGCTTGGGTCACTGCCTGTGCGGAGTCTGCACGTTCTCCCCGTGTCTGCGTGGGTTTCCTCTGGGTGCTCCAGTTTCCTCCCACAAGTCCCAAAAGACGTGCTGTTAGGTGAATTGGACATTCTGAATTCTCCCTCTGTGTACCCGAACAGGAGTGTGGCGACTAGGGGATTTTCATAGAAACGGCATTGCAGTGTTAGTGTAAGCCTACTTGTGACACTAATAAAGATTATTAAATCTTGTCTGCAACAAAGTTCCCCATTACTGGAACCAGTCACGTGGACAGATTGGGGAAATTGCCCCTTGGTGTCCAAAGATGTGCGGGTCAGGCGGGGCTTTGGGGGTCGGCATGGGAATGGGACTAGCGGAGTTGCTCTTGCAGACATCCAGGATGATCTGAAAGGGCTGAATGGCCACCTTGTGTTGTAACTAGGTGTGATAGCTTCATCAAGGAGATAGATTTCAAAAGAGCATCTTAAAAGTGGAGAGGTTTAGGGAGAGCAATTCTGAACCGGAGGTCTCAGGCAGTCGGAGGCTCAGTCACCAACAGATCTTGTAGGCTCATGGTGTGGATTTTATGTCCCGCTCAAATACTTCCTCGCCACGGCTTGGATTTTTAAAATAAATCCATTTCTTTCTTAGAGTTACGAAGCCAATGTACAGAGTGGACAGGGCAAACCCTTAATCCCGCTCCCTGCTTGCTCCAAAAACCAATCCAAATTCAAACCAAATCCAAATCATGGTCCCCACAAGAGAGACAAACTAGATCCAAGCTGACAAGAACAGGCATTGTACCTGATCTCAGGCTTGTGTTACGACACCCTGGGCTTACGCACGGTCAATTCCAGCCCCACAGACCCCGGATCCCTGTGAATTAACCAATAATTTGTATAAAGGTTCTGCGATCTTTGACCCTTGACGGCTCCAATGACTTACAGGCACCAGATTTGTAAGTGAAACACAACAACTGTTTAATTATAACAAAAATAGAGATAAGGCATGCAATAATTATAATAGAATAACGGCCAGCTAACCTACTACTCCCTTCCTTTTACTGTCCCACCCTTTACCCAAACACACACAAGACAGACACACACACGCACCCACACACAAAGGGAGGGGGAGGGGTAAAAATAATAAGAGGGTTAATATGAAATGGAAGATGACTGCACTTGCTTCAGATATTGAAGCTGAATGTTGCAGCTGCTGGCTGTCTTCCCAGGACACGGAGTGATTGGAACCATCAGTTGGGTCACTAACGAGGATCTTCTGGCAGGAGCCTTCAGTCAGAACTCTCAGCTGTAGGATTTCCTCACAGCCTCAGGCCGGTGTAATGCTTATTTATTTCCAACTCCACCAGAATGATCAACAGCCTTTCCGAGTTCCCCACATGAGAGATTTTAAAAAGGATTTTAAACCATTGACCCTGCCTTCAGCTGGTGGCTTGCCTGGATTTCCTTAAGACTTCCTTTGTCTCCCCTCAAACCACTGGGAACGGTTTTGCTCTTCTTTTACTCATACTTGGATGCCCTCCAGCTGTGCAGAGGAGAAAACATGGGCGTCTGAGAGAGATTTACCCTTTCAGGGAGAGATAATCTCAAAGAGCCTCCTTCAGCTCGGAGTTCAAAACAAAACTAAAACCTAGAAACACAGTCTCACAGAGGAAGGGACATGCCAGAGTGGTCAGCACCAATCAACATTGAGCATCAGCCAAGTCCCGGGAATGGTAAAGCAGCTCATTGGACGCCAGCTGAGTCCATGAAGAGGGGTCATCACTGATGTCAGACCAATCAGCACATTCTGCTGGAGGTCCTTTTTTTAAAAAAAATTAAAGGTGAAGCCCATCTTAAAGGCATAGGTCCCATTAACTGTCCAGGTACAAAAATTCAAATAGCAGGATAACTGAAACTAAATGGAAAAACAACGGACAGACAGGGATTAAAAGGAGGATCCGTACACTCGAGCCTATGCTCGGTCTTAGCCAAATGGTCAAGAAGTATTGGATAAGCATATGGATGATAATGGCATAGTGTAGGTTAGATGGCTTTTGTTTCGGTGCAACATCGTGGGCTGAAGGGCCTGTACTGCGCTGTATCGTTCTATGTTCTAAGTAGCACTGCTCGGATATAACGCACATAGAATATTGCCCAATCTCCGATGTCCTGGATTCTAGATGTAGCTAGTAACTCTGTGCCAGCAGAGGATTAGGGTTCCTCATTATTGTTGGCGCTGGGCAAGGGTGCTCGACATCACGGTGATGCCCGCTACAATCAAAGAAGCTTCCGCGATTCACACAGCGAAGAATTGTTGCTCTTACTTAGGGGGGCCCTGCTTGGGTTTGCATTCCAGGAAACTGTTGCCAAGATATGGCTCCTCTCATTTATGTTGTCCCCTTATATCTGGGGCCAGTCTCGGCAGATTTCTGGGATAACTGAACCATGTTCGGCCCAGACGTCGGCATCAATCTTCCGGTCTCGCCCCCCCTCCCCGCCGCCGGAATCACGGCGAGCGGGACGGATAATTTGCGGGACAAGGGAAAAGTCCATTGACCTTGGCGTGGGGATAGCCGGTCCCGAGTTCTGGGTCCTGGGGCGGGGTTATCTGAAAATCCCACCCATTCTCGTCTAGAAATTGGGATCGATATAAAAGCAACCAACGGTTCCCTGGACTTGATAGAATCCACGGCAACATAGCTTGAAAGGGGGAGCAGAACTGATGGCGTGGGACAAAAAAAAACCAAAGCATAATCCGCAGACACACAACACACACACAAAAAAACACCCAGGAGGTAACTACAGATTTAGAGGGGTACATAGACACATAGAACATAGTGCAGAAGGAGGCCATTCGGCCCACTTAAGCCCTCACTTCCACCCTATCCCTGTAACCCAATAACCCCTCCCAACCTTTTTGCACATCAAGGGCAATTTATCACGGCCAATCCACCTAACCTGCACGTCTTTCGGGACTTGTGGGTGGAAACCGGAGCACCCGGAGGAAACCCACGCAGACACGGGGAGGACGTGCAGACTCCGCACAGACAGTGACCCAAGCCGGGAATCGAACCTGGGACCCTGGTGCTGTGAAGCCACAGTACTAGCCACTTGTGCCACCGTGCTGCCCAATATGTTACAAAGATGCGCAGGTTAGGGGGAATGGTCATGATCAGTACGTGGGATTATGGGGATAGGGTGGGGGAGTGGGCCTAGGTAGAGTGCTCTTTCAGAGGGTCGGTACAGACTCGACAGGCCGAATGGCCTCCTCCTGCACGGTAGGGATTCTATGGATCAGTGTTCATTGATTCAGTTGTGCCTTTAATGAGTTGGTCATCAGGAAAACAAGCCGAAGATCGTAAAAACGATGCTGGGGCAATGAAGTAAATATGTGTCCATGTCCCTATGAAATGTCCCACCCTGCTCACGGAAGCCCTCATCCACTTGGGTCAAAAGTAGCGGAGAGAGGCGGCTTTTCCCACAATATGTTGTGCTATCCTAACGCACAGTGCATTTTGTTTTATTCCTGTCACGAGATGCAGCGGTCAAGGCCAGCATTTGTTGCCCGTCCCTAATCGCCCTTGAACTAAGTGGCAGCGAAGAGTGAACCACATCACTGTGTGGGTTTGCAGTCACATGTTGGCCAGGCCGGGGAAGGATGGCAGATTTCACATTAAATTTCACATCAGTGAACCAGGTGTTTTTTTTTAAAGAAACAACAATTGACAGGGGTTTCATGGTCAACATTATGGAGAGTAGCTTTATATTCCCGGCTTGTTGCAGCCGTATAGGACCTTAGTTAGGCCACACTTGGGGTATAGTGTTCAATTCTGATCGCCACACGACCAGAAGGATGTGGAGGCTTTAGAGAGGGTGCAGAAGAGATTTACCAGAATGTTGCCTGGTATGGAGGGCAATAGCTACGAGGAGCGGTTGAATAAACTCGGTTTGTTCTCACTGGAACGAAGGAGGTTGAGGGGCGACCTGATAGAGGTCTACAAAATTATGAGGGGCATAGACAGAGTGGATAGTCAGAGTAAGGGTACAGGGGTCTATAACTAGGGGGCATAGGTTTAAGGTGCGAGGGGCAAGGTTTAGAAGAGATGTACGAGGCAAGTTTTTTACGCAGAGGGTAGTGGGTGCCTGGAACTTGCTACCGGAGGAGGTGGTGGAAGCAGGGACGATAGTGACATTTAAGGGGCATCTTGACATATACATGAATAGGATGGGAATAGAGGGATACGGACTCAGGAAGTGTAGAGGATTTTAGTTTAGACGGGCAGCAAGGTTGGCGCAGGCTTGGAGGGCCGAAGGGCCTGTTCCTGTGCTGTACTTTTCTTTGTTCTTTTATTAATTAATCAAGATTAAAAAATCCATCAGCTGCGGTGGGATTCGAACCCATGTTGCCCTACCGAGAGGAGCCTCCGCATTACAAGTCCAGTGTCATTACCACTATGCCATCACCTCCCGATGCTAAAGCTTTCTCCTTTCCGTTTAGTTAGCCCTTTCACCCCTCCACCGAATCAGAGGTTTTGGTCGCGGTCGACCGAGGGAAAACTACAGGTGGAATCTTCCGCCCCCTTTCCGTTGGTGGGGTCCTCCGGTCCCGCCAAAGTCGACCCCCTTCCCGGCAGCGGGACGGGCGACCCCAATGCGAGGCGCCGGAGACGTTACGCGGGGCCAGAAGACCTGGCTTGCGGCCAATGATGAATGGCTCCCACCGCCGGAAAACATGGGGGTCGGGGGGCGGGGGGGGGGGGGGGGGGGGGGGGGGGGGGGGGGGGGCGCGCGCGTCGGAAAATCCTGCCACCGTCCACGAGGAAGCTAGGCGGACAGGTGAAGGAGTTGGGAATACGAGGATCTGCCTATAGATGAAGTAGGGAAGGGAGGTAGAAGTAACTGGAGCACAGACCCGCCTCTGTTCCTGCAGGTTCGATTAAATTTCTATCTACGTTATAAGGGCCGGCATTTTTTTGCCGGGTAAAACGTTAAACGGAGTCTGCCGGCTCGGGTTGGCACGAAAACCACTTTTAAAGGTTTCCTGGGGCCGTACATGAAAGAGACAATTATTAATTCTTTTTGGAAAGGGCCTCACGAGCTGACAAGCCCGGCCCTGTAAATAACCAGAGAATAAAAGCAGTTGCTTCAGATCTAAATAAATCAGGAAGAGCAGTATATGTGTGGAGCAGGCGGAGAGCAGACGCCAGCTGTGTTTATTCAGAAGGCTATCTCTAATCCTTTTGCTTCTTGTCATTATCTCTGGCTAGAGTCCATTATCTCCAACTAAAGTCCATCTTCCTGTAGGTGACATGTTAAATGTAATTCAACACCAGAATTTTTATACAAATCAGTAGCCTTTTGTCAGCTTTATCTGACTATAATTACCACATGACCTATTAATAATCCCTTTCAAATGGAAGGCCAATTTGACTCCCAAAAATGGCTACCAGATATACAATCTCCAGCTTCTCACGGGACTGGGCTGTTACAGAATTAGGCCATTAACCCTTTCATAAGCTCCTGGGTTCCAGTCCCACTCGAGGGGCATGAGCAGGAAGTCTCCGCTAACATTCCAGCGCAGTACCGTGGAGAGTGCTGCACTGCCGGAGGGCGTGGTCTTCTGAGTGAGGTGCGGCGCCGAGGCCCCACCCGTGCGCTTGGTGGAATGACACTGGGCAGAATCTCCCCCCCCCCCCCCCCTCCCCGCCCATGAGTGGGTTTGATAGTGGGCATTGAGGCGGTAGGCCCAAAAATCAGTTTTACGCCCACGTGAGTTTACAGCGGGATCTTGCTGGGTCAGAAAATCCGCCAGGGGCCGGCGCGAAGCTCATTTGCGTCCTGTTAATTGTTATGGGGCAGGGTTTAAAAACTCTAAAGCGTATTATTGAGTCTATGTTGAATTTGGCTAGGATGAGCACAAGAGCTTTCCTTTCAGGTGTTATTTAATGGACTTCTTTGGCACTTTTAATCAAAAAAACAAGCTTTATTCTGAGAATCTAGTCAACATTTCGTAAACACACAGCAAAATATTATCAATTACAAACAAAGATCCCACAAAGCTACAGTAATTTATGTACAACCCTTAATGAATCCCCCCATAACTGTTCCAATTCAATAACAAACTCCAATTAAAACTAGAAACCCCTTTTTCAAAGGCGTGGCCCAGAACACTATTTTTCACTTGACTAACACGGTTGTCACTGAAACTCTGTTCCCCTTTTCAACCAGTAGATTTGAATTCTTTCCAGAAAGCAATTATATCTTCAAGGCCGCCACCAAGGTGATTTAAAAACAAATAAAAACAGAGAAAATACTTCTTTTCTCTTTTGAGGTCACAGCAGTCAAAATCAAAAGCAAAAGTAAAACTCTCACAGCCACAGCTCAGCTCCACCCACAAAAATGACATCACTGAAGCCATGCGATAAGACAAAAACCCTTTCTGAAAGGGACACTCACATGACACAATGGATGACCCGAATCAAGGCCTGCACCCCCCCCCCCCCCCACCCCCACCCCACCAGACCACATTCTCCAAGATGCCAGCAGGTAAACGCACTGGCGCGAAAAACGTTTGGAACGACACAGACAGCAGGTGCTGGGACTCACTTAATGTCTGGGGCTGCCTCCGGAGTTAGGATGGAGGTTGTCACAACAACAAAGGTAAAATTAGATATTTATTTAAAATACCCGAGGTCATTGGCTAAGCCCAATGACCCACAGTCGCAGTTTGTAACTTTCACACAAGTAACCTTCTATTATGCAGAGTATTATAATTAAATTGGTGCACACACAGAAGAAAATATTAATAAAACAAAAGTATAAAGGATCTTTGAAGCACTCGGATGGCTTCCAGTTAATGTCTTTCTGAAGTTCAGTTTTCGTTTTGGTACTTCTTCCTTCCAGGCTTGGCTTCCTCTGCCAAGGTTGTCTACTCTCTCTGCGCATCCAGGATCATTTCAAGTTTACAGCAAAGATGCAGAGGGGCAGCACGGTGGCGCAGTGGGTTAGCCCTGCTGCCTCACGGCACCGAGGTCCCAGGTTCGATCCTGGCTCTGGGTCACTGTCCGTGTGGAGTTTGTGCAGGGTAGGCCGTGCTAAATTGCCCCTTAAATTGGAAAAATGAATCGGGTACTCTAAATTTTAAAAAATGTTTTTAAAAAGATGCACCAAGCATTCACTGGTTGTGAGAAAGCAAGAGAGAGCGAGCCTTTCACTTCCAAGGTCTAGACACTTCTGCCCAGTTCTCTCAGACAGCAGCAAGCAGACAAAAAACAGCTCCTAAGATTCACTCGGTGCCGAAGAATCTGGCCTCTCCTCCCCAAACATAAAACCTGGGAACAGAAGATCCTTTTTTTCTTAAATGTTTCCAATTAAGGGGCAATTTAGCGTGGCCAATCCACCTACTCTGCGCATCTTTGGGTTGTGGGGGTGAGACACACGCAGACACGAGGAGAATGTGCAAACTCCACTGGGACAGCGACCTGGGGCCGAGATCGAACCCGGGTCCTCGGCGGCGTGAGGCAGCAGTGCTAACCACTGCGCCACCCGTGCTGCCCTTGGAATATAATATCCTGACAACCAGGCTACTTCGAGTCTTCTGATTAAAGGAGTATTCCAATTACAGGTCCACGAACCAAAATAAAAGAAATGGGAACGAAGGAAGTAACAGGAGGGAAGTTCACAAGGTCACTTGTAATCCTGGGCCCTGGAACACCCCAGTGGGTGGGGTGGGGAACAGCCGGTGGACCAACCCGAATCAGTGTCCTGCAAGGAGGGTGGTTTCCCCGCCATGGATTCAGGTCTCAAAATGGGAGGGTTGCTCCCACTATTTCGAGGAAGAGCTGGGGAGATCTCCCCGCTTCCCACGTCAACATTTAATGCTCAACCGTTATTACTACCACAGATTACCTGGCCCATGATCACGTTGCTGTTCTGTGGGCAATCAGCTGGGGCTGCCAAGCAGGCTTGGCAGAAGGGCACTGCAGTTGGCATCTGTGTGGGTCAAGGATGTTTCGCCTCGGATTCTCGCTCTTGACGGTCACCCACGAGACCTTGCACACAGTAGTTCTGCGTTGGGTGTTGAGGGAGGGAGTTTTAAATTTAAGTCGACTATCCAGGGCAGTGTGGAGAACGGTCATGCGGGTGACTTACTGGGAGTTAATGACTGTAACTCAGCCAGGCAGTGATAGGGGCAGAAGGGCAACTCAGTGCCACTCCCTCCCGACCTAATCATAGCCAGCTAATCAGCAACAGTGGCTTCACTTCTGACCCATGCTGCTACTTATGGAGGGTCTACCTCTGGTTCCCCTCATTGACATGTGGCTTGTTGGCGGTGGCCCCCTTCTCCCCCATTCTTTGGGTGCCACAGAGATAACTTCTCAATCCAGGTGGTAAAGGCCCAATTTACACGTCCTTTCAGCAGAGGACAGTCCTCCCAACCCAGGAATCCTTCCTCGGGCCAAATCCAGCATCTTCAGTCCCCACCACCAGCTTGATTACTAGCTCAGGATGAACCAGATTATCCAGAACCTCGGCACCCTGTTAACAACCTCTTCCTCATTAGATCCGTGACATCATCCGCCACCACTCCACTTGCTGCTAGAACCCTCGCAATTCCTCCCGTCACATCCAGCCTCAACTACTCCAGCAACCGGCTTCTCGTCCTTGACGAACTTCAGGTCACCCCGAAAACTTCTACACTTACCCTATCCCATCCAAAGTCCCGCTCAGCCATCATCATTCCGGTCCTCACTGACCTACATAGAGCCCTGGTCAAATTCAAATTCAAATTCTCATCCTCTCCTTTCCCTATAACTCTCGTCTTCTGAAGCCCCACTATTCAACACATGGTGCCTATTTTGCAATACCCTCCCACCCACATCCCAGACTTCCTTTGTCCACCATTGAGGTGCTTTCCTTCGTCTAGGCATGGCGTACTGGAACTCGATACCCGAGTCTCCAGCCTAAACCCTCTCCTGAGAAGTCACCTCTTTGATGCAGCTGTTAGCCACCCCCTCCTCACATCGACACCCTTGCCTTGCTGTGACGTAGCCTCATACCCCTTAGAACCGTGCCTCCCAAGGGCAGCACGGTGGTGCAGTGGGTTAGCCCTGCAGCCTCACGGCGCTGAAGTCCCAGGTTCGATCCCGGCTCTGGGTCACTTTCCGTGTTGAGTTTGCACATTCTCCCCGTGTCTGCGTGGGTCTTACCCCCACAACCCAAAGATATGCAGGGTAGGTGGATTGGCCACACTAAATTGCCCCTGGATTGGAAAAAAATTGGGTACTCCAAATGTTTTTTTGTTTTTTTTTAAAATCGTATTCCCCCTCAGTTTGCCTGATGTTTGAGGGGTAATTAAGAGTCAACCACATTGCTGTGGGTATGGAGTCATATGTAAGCCAGACCAGGTAAGGACAACAAGATTTCCTTCCATTGGTGAACCAGATGGTTTTTACGACAATGGTTTCATGGTCATCGTTAAAATTCCAGATTTTTATTAAATTCAAATTTCACCATCTGCAGTGGCAGGATTTGAACCTGGGTCCCCAGCGCAGATCTCTGGTTTACTAGTCCAGTGACAATATCCCTGTGCCACTGCCTCTCCTGGTTGTATTTAGTGGCAGAAACCTTTGCTCAGAAAGTAATTTCAAGAAAAAGACAAGAAGCGGTTAAGTGAAGAAATAACAGGTACAGGCAGAGTGAGCAAGGTGGACTATCCCTATCTGAACATACCATAACTTCAGCAGAGTCTCCTGCCCAGATTTTTAGCAAAGGAGTTAACCGGTTTTGAAAAAAGGGATTAACTCTGTAAACGGAGATGGGAGTTGGAGGCTAATTACTCGCCCGTCAGTCCCCCCCCCCCCAATGTCGAGCATCGATTTCCTTTCCGCTTGATTCCAGGGACTTAAAGCATTACTCTCTTTGCAAAAATTCATCCTTCCTCAGTGACACCGCCACATACAACTTTAAACTTAGTAGAGCACGTCAAAGGTTCCTCTCTCTACGGAGATCTTAAAAATGTGAGACTTCACTCTGGAAACAGCACCTCTTTAATGTTTAATGATGTTCAAGGCATGCAAAGTCATGAAAGTAACGCCAGAAATAGACACTTCCCTATCGAGGTCAATCGGCTTAATTAGGTGCCTCTTTCTATAAATATCGGTGATAGCGTGATGGGATTTACAGTTTCGGAAGTAAAATGCATCAGATGGTCGTTACTAATGTAAAGCAGCATGCGACCAGGATCACTAAAGAGAAACATTGAGCGGGTTTCTCCGTTCCGGGTGGTTATTGAATGTTCTGCCGCTTTACTGGAAGCTTCCATGGCATAGTCCGCTCCGGTCTGATGTGTTGGGTGCTCTGCTACACAGACGAACCAACACGGTTGCGAATGGTACAACTCAGTTTTATTACTAACATTTATTTACAGTGGTAAACTGGTTACTGAGGTTCGATCATAACCCTTCAATCTGTGGACCTATCCCTAATACTATCTTGTAGTGACACTCAGCACATGGTGGATGTCTGAGTGGCTTGCTGTGAGCTCTGTGCCCTGAGCTGACTCCTGCTGTAATGAGCCGGAAGTGTCGTGTTCCCTGTTTTGTAGTGTGTATGCTCTTGCCTGTGATTGGCTGTGGTGTTGATTGGTCCGTTGATCTGTCCATCAGTGTGTATGTATGTTTGTACCATGATGTTTACCTGAATATCATGACAATGTCCAATCAGAGAACGTAAGGGAGTTGCCCCCCCAACACAAAAAGACGGCGTTTGGGGAAAAGCTTTGGCCAACTCGCAAAACATGGAGATACCCATGGACTAGAAGGATTAGGCCATTCAGTCCCTCGAGCACGCACCGGCCATTCTAAAAAGGACACAGCTGATCTGATGTAACCGCAACAGTCCCCCTTACCATCTCCCCCCCCCCATCCGCCCACCTTTCACCCCCTCCTCGTCAATCTAAATCTCAGACCCTCCCCCTCCTCGGCAATCTCAATCTCACCCCCTCCCCGTCAATCAAGACCCTTAGGACCGAGCTGACGGGTCACAATTGCGGTCTCCTCAGCACCTTGCCGCCTGGTTGTGAAACGCGAGCGAACGTGCAGCTCCCAGGGGGTGGGAAAAGCACTCAACCATTTCCACCTTTGCGGTCATGGAATCTCTGCAGAGCAGGAGTCGGTCATTCGGCACATCGAGACTGCGGCCACCCTCTTGAGAGAGCACCTTACCTCAGCACACTCGTCCCCCCCCTATCCCCGTAACCTCACCTAACCCGTAAAATTTTATCATGGTCAATCCACCCAACCTGCACACCTTTGGACTGCGGGAGAACATGCAAAGTCCACACAGAGAGTCACCCAAGACCAGAATCAAACCTGGGTCCCTGGTGCTGGGAGGCAGCAATGCTAACCACCGTGAAGTCCCAGTCTGTGGTGCATTATGGGTATATTCTCACTGGTCAAAAATCGCAAATTTCACGGTCCCCTATATTGGGCCTATAGAGGTGGCTTCGGTGGATAAGGCACTTCGACAGGATGGAAGGCGGTCGCGTACACAAGGACTGCCTGTACGGTGAGGCAGCCGGACCCAGACGGCCAGAGGGGCGCCCAAAGGCTCTGCTTCAGGGATGCTTGCGAGCGTGACGTGAAGGTCTTAAATAACGACAATCGCACGCAGCAGACACTAGCCGGCAGAGGGAGGGAAATGGCAATTCTTCCCGTGGGCCGCCACCGCCGCCCAAAACGACGCCCCACAACGTCACGTGGCAGATTAACGGCCAACGCTTGCGGCCGAACCGGCCTCTCGAGGATTGGCCTCCACAACCATCAGCCCCAACGAAGCCATCAACCTACCACCTCCCCCAAATGGATCGTCTGCTGCACGTCCGTCATCTCTCCTGGGTGTCGAAGATGACAACATCTGGTAAAGCTCCCTCTCCCAACTAGCCGCCACCACCCCCTAACCCACTGCAGTGCACATCACCGGAAGCTGACCGCAGAATGGTTAAGTGAATGCTGGGAGAGTATTTAACCATAGTGGGGGAATACTTTTCAGCAGGAGGGTACTGACATTAAATTTATATGGCCCCCACCTCAACACAACAATCTCTCATCGGTGTTTTCTCTCTCTCGCTCTTCAGGAAGAGGCAACTCTTGAGTTCGAAGGTGATTAAAATGCGGGCGGCCCGGTGGCAAAGTGGTTAGCACTGCTGCTTCACGGCACCAAGGAGTGAGTTTGCTCTCTGTGTCTGCGATGGTCTCAATCCCACAACACGAAAAGATGGGGCAGCACTGTTGCTTCACAGCACCAGGGTCCCGGGTTCGATTCCCGGCTTGGGTCACTGTCTGTGCGGAGTCTGCACGTTCTCCCCGTGTCTGCGTGGGTTTCCTCCGGGTGCTCCGGTTTCCTCTCACAAGTCCCGAAAGACGTGCGTGTTAGGTGAATTGGACATTCTGAATTCTCCCTCCGTGTACCCGAATAGGCGATTAGGGGCTTTTCACAGTAACTTCATTGCAACGTTAATGTAAGCCGACTTGTGACACGAATAAAGATTATTAGTATTATGTGCAGGGTAGGTGGATTGGCCACCCTAAATTACCCCTTAATTGGATTTCTTTTTTAAGTTCTTAAAATGCTTGGGAAAAGCATTAACATTTCAAATAAAATCTCAAAAGTATTTTGCATATGACAAAAGATACCGTAATTTGCCAAGTGGGGGAGCGTGCCAACCCTTTCAGGTTGAGCAAGATCCCCAAACTCAACAGGTCTGGCAGCATCTGTGGAGAGAGTAACAGAGATAACGTTTCGAGGCCGTGCGAGTCTTCTTCAGAGCTAGCGAGGGAGGAACGTGATGGATTCTGTACAGCCTAAGAGGGGGTGGGACAAGGGTAGGTCAGCGCTAGCTGGAAGCTTGGGAGACAACAAGATGATCGGCCCTGGTGATCCGTCTTTACTCGGCTTGTTGGGGTGTGGAGAGCAACGCCCTGCGGATCGGGAAAACTCCCCGCTACCTAGTTGAAATGAAAATCGCTTATTGTCACAAGTAGGCTTCAAATGAAGTTACTGTGAAAAGCCCCTAGTCGCCACATTCCGGGGCCTTTTCGGGGAGGCTGTTACGGGAATCGAACCGAGCTGCTGGCCTGCCTGGGTCTGCTTTCAAAGCCAGCGATTTAGCCCTGTGCTAAACAGCCCCAAGTTTGCTTTTCCAGTCACACGGACTGCCCAACCCGCCATGAATAATCCAAGGTTTAAGCACCTCGGCAGAGGAATGACGCCTCCCACAATGCGGGGGTCTCAAACCCAGGGCTTGCTGACCCGGGGCAGGTTTGAGGTTTTTTAAAAAAAAATGTTGGAAAGCGCATTTTACAAGGCAGGCGAAAAAAAAAACCCACGTAGAAACAGAATATGTTGATGGCAGGAGCCCACAACAAAATTACAAGAGCAATAATTCAAGTGAGCATGGTAGGTAATGTTTGCCAAATTCAATAAAGCCACTAGATCTAATTACTCATTCTGGACATTGGCTATTCATTACATTGCATAAGCAAACCAATAATGTTCCTTTGATTGAGCAATGATGTGAAAACGTTAATGTGCTCTCGACGTACAACTGAAGGTCAAAACAAAAATCCCCAATAAATATAGACTCCCCGAGCAAATATAGACTCGGGATCTCCAATCCTCAAGTGCGGGCTGCGGAGTGGAGCACCAGTAACTACGTCGCGCCCCCCCCCCCCCCCCCGCCCCCCCCCCCCGCCATTTACTAACTCAAACTGGTCTGCCGTCTCAACTTCATGGCCAACTCGCCTTCTTCGTCCCCCGGTCTTTGCTATAAATTTAGAGTAACCAGTTCATTTTTCTTCCCCCAGTTAAGGGGTAATATAGCGTGGCCAATCCACCTACCCTGCCCATCTTTCGTTTGTGGGGGTGAGACCCACGCAGACACGGGGAGAATGAGCACGCAAACAGTGATTCGCTTTGATCTATACAGTGAAAAGTATTGTACTGCGTATAGTCCAGACAGATCGTTGCATACATGAAAAAACATAGGACATTCGATAAACACACAATGTAAATACATGGACACAGACATGACCCGGGGCTGGGATCGAACCCGGGCCCTCGGCCTCGTGCGGCAGCAGTGCTAACCACTGCACCGCCGTGCCACCCTGCCCTCTCACAAGAATCCATCAATCGCAGTTTTTGCAAGTTCCAGTTGTCACCCACAGCCCTTTTTTTTTGGGTTGGGGGGGGGTGGGGGAAGAGAGATCTAGATTTTGGATATGTGAGAGTACCGTTAAGAAATGGGAGTTTACTACTGCAGTGATGTCAGAGAGTGCGTGGAGCTGGGCTGCCCGTCAGCTTTTTACTTTCGATTTAGGCTGTTTGCTGCAGGGTGTGTTTTAGTTTCGTTTTCAGTGTTGGAGCTGAAGCCAGACAGAGCAGGTGTACTGTTGATCTCTCTGCCATGAAAAGACTATCACTTGATCATTTGGTGAATTCAGAATTATAAATGTTCTCAGTAGTGAATGTAAATCTGATGTGCTTCTGTTTAAAGGTGTTTTTAAATCGTATGGATGTTAAAAGGAATGTTAAAGGTTGACTTAGTGTTGTATTTGAATTAATGGTTGCTAAGATGTTCACTGTAAGTTTTAAAAAGGTTAACTTGAGTTCATGGAATAAACATTGTTTTGCTTTTTAAAAAAATGTTTCCATTTCTGCTGCACCACACCTAATAGAGTGGGCTGTGCTCTCCATACCACAATCTAGTAAAGGTTGTGGGTCATAGAACATTACAGTGCACTACAGGCCCTTCGGCCCTCGTTGTTGCGCCGACCTGTGAAACCACTCTAAAGCCCATCTACACTATTCCCTTATCGTCCATATGTTTATCCAATGACCATTTGAATGCCCTTAGTGTTGGCGAGTCCACTACTGTTGCAGGCAGGGCATTCCACACCCTTACTACTCTCGGAGTAAAGAACCTACCTCTGACATCTGTCTTATATCTAGCCCCCCTCAATTTAAAGCTATGTCCCCTCGTACTGGACATCACCATCCGAGGAAGAAGGCTCTCACTGTCCACCTTATCCAATCCTCTGATCATCTTGTATGCCTCAATTAAGTCACCTCTTAACCTTCTCTTTAACGAAAACAGCCTCTAGTCCCTCAGCCTTTCCTCATAAGATCTTCCCTCCATACCAGGCAACATTCTGGTAAATCTCCTCTGCACCCTTTCCAATGCTTCCACATCCTTCCTATAATGCAGCGACCAGAATTGCACGCAATACTCCAAATGCGGCCGCACCAGAGTTTTGTCCAGCTGCAACATGACCTCATGGCTCCGAAACTCAATCCGTCTACCAATAAAAGTGAACACACCGTACGCCTTCTCAACAACCCTCTCAACCTGGGTGGCAACTTTCAGGGATCTATGTACATGGACACCGAGATCTCTCTGCTCATCCACATTGCCAAGAATCTTACCATTAGCCCTGTACTCTGTCTTCCTGTTATTCCTTCCAAAATGAATCACCTCGCACTTTTCTGCATTAAACTCCATTTGCCACCTCTCAGCCCAGCGCTGCAGCTTATCTATGTCCCTCTGTAACTTGTAACATCTGTCTGCACTGTCCACAACTCCACCGACTTGTGTCATCTGCAAATTTACTCACACATCCTTTTACGCCCTCCTCCAGGTCATTTATAAAAATGACAAACTGCAGTGGCCCCAAAACAGATCCTTGTGGTACACCACTAGTAACTGGACTCCAGTCTGAACATTTCCCATCAACCACCACCCTTTGTCTTCTTCCAGCTAGCCAATTTCTGATCCAAACTGCTAAATCACCCTGAATCCCATGCCTCCGTATTTTCTGCAGTAGCCTACAGTGGGGAACCTTATCAAACGCTTTACTGAAATCCATATACGCCACATCAACTGCTTTACCCTCATCCACCTGTTTGGTCACCTTCTCAAAGAACTCAATAAGGTTTGTGAGGCATGACCTAACCTTCACAAAACCGTGTTGACTATCTCTAATAAAATTATTCCTTTCCAGATGATTATACATCCTATCTCTTATAAACATTTCCAAGATTTTGCCCACAACAGAAGTAAGGCTCACTGGTCTATAGTTACCGGGGTTGTCTCTACTCCCCTTCTTGAACAAGGGGACAACATTTGCTATCCTCCAGTCTTCTGGCACTATTCCTGTTGACAAAGATGACTTAAAGATCAAAGCCAAAGGCTCAGCAATCTCCTCCCTAGCTTCCCAGAGAATCCTAGGATAAATCCCATCCAGCCCAGGGGACTTATCTATTTTCACACTTTCCAGAATTGCTAACACCTCTTAATGAACCTCAAGCCCTTCTAGTCTAGTAGCCTGAATCTTAGTATTCTCCTCGACAACATTGTCTTTTTCCTGTGTGAATACTGATGAAAAATATTCATTTAGCACCTCTCCTATCTCCTCGGACTCGAAGCACAACTTCCCACTACTGCCCTTGACTGGCCCTATTCTTACCCTAGTCATTCACTTATTCCTGACATATCTATAGAAAGCTTTAGAGTTATCCTTGATCCTACCTGCCAAAGACTCCTCATGGCCCTCCTGACTCTTCTTCGCACTCTCTTTAGGTCCTTCCTAGCTAACTTGCAACTCTCGAGCGCCGTAACTGAACCTTCATGTCTCATCTTTACATAAGCCTCCTTCTTCCTCTTGACAAGTGTTTTGACTGCTTTAGTAAACCACGGTTCCCTTGCTCGACCACTTCCTCCCTGCCCGACAGGTACATACTTATCAAGGACACACAGTAGCTGTTCCTTGAACAAGCTCCACATTTCCATTGTGCCCATCCCCTGCGGACCCTTTCCAAGGCCAGCATATCCTTCCTTAGATACGGGGCCCAAAACTCCTCACAATGCTCTGGGGGCCTGGGTTCAAATCCCACCACAGCAGATGGTGAAATTTGAATCCAATAAACATCTGGAATTAAAAGTCCAATGATGACCATGAAACCATTGCCAATTGCTGTAAAAATCATCTGGTTCACTAATGTCCTTTCGGGAAGGAAATCTGCCGTCCTTACCTGGCTTACATGTTGCTCTAGGACTCTTAAATGCTCCCTGAATAGGCTTAGCAGGCCACTCTGTTCAAAGGGATGGACAATACCTTCTGGCCCAGTCAGTGACACCCGCATCCCATGACATGAGTGAATAAAAACAAAAATCTCTCAGATGATATTAATTCATAGTCAAGTTAAACATTGAGGCATAATCCTACACGGAGCTGCCCACAGTGCCATGATTTCAGTTCAGGTAGGAATTTATAGATATTAAACTTGCATCCCATGGCACCAATGTGCTAAAAGTGCAAATTTTGAATTCCTCTGTTTAAATATGTTTTTTGGAGATGGACTAAATTAATATAACCCTTTTATACCCCTCAAGATTTTTTGCATTTAAGAGGTTAAATAAAGCTTCTGATCAAATCTAACTAGGTTACAACTTTAAATATCCTAATCATATACCTTTCCTTTCAAAATGATGACAACTAATGACAGTTTGATTCTCCTCACAAAGAGAAAGAAACAATGATTTAGGGCAGCACGTTAATGATTTTATGGTGTGGCATTCAAGATAACCAATGTTGGCATTGAATACATTCAGGTTAGATGCAACAGAGGCCAGATATCGAAAGCTCCTTCTGCTTTGATACAACAATGCGGAACCATAATATTCATAGAATCCCTACAGTGCAGAAGGAGGCTATTTCGGCCCATCAAGTCTGCACCCACCCTTCGAAAGAGCAGCTGGCCTTGTCCACTCCTCCACCCACCAGGCCCTACCCCCATAACCTAACCTGCACATCTCTGGACACGGAGGCGCAATTTAGCATGGCCAGTCCACCTAATCCGCACATTTTTGGACTGTGGGAGGAAACCCACGCAGACAGGGGGAGAACGCGCAAACTCCACACAGTCACCCAAGGCCAGAATTGAACCCGGATCCCTGGCGCTGTGAGACAGCAGTGTTAACCACTGTGCCACCGTGCCGGCCCCAAAAGCAGGATTGAAGCATGCTATAGTCAAAAACATTACATGCACGACCTTTACATCCAACATCGTGAAATTTGGTATGAACTATTTCATGCCGTCTACAGAGACAAAGAAAAATATCACCTGTATTAGCCACAAAAATGTCTTTCTTGCCCTTTCAAAGCAAAAGATGATTGCTGAAGAACTGTGCTTTTTGTCGAAGCAGACTTGCCATATTCAAGCTGAAGTCAGACTCTGGGACAAAACATTCTAAACCCTGACCCATAACAATTTCCACCATCCCGAATGTGAAATGCTTCTTGACATCACCTCTGAACAGCGTCGTTCTAATTTGCAGGGTGAACGGTTTCTATCTCTCGACCCCATAAACTCCTACAACCATCCCAAAGGCCTCAATTAGACCACCCCTTAACACTTGTGTCCGCAACAGAATACCAGCTGGTCCATGTATACGCTACACAGATTTGAACCCTTTTAGACTCAGAATCATTCATTGTGCTTGGACCAGTCTCAAGACGGTGGCTCAAAGGCGTCAAAGGCAGAGGAGTCCCAATGGATCGATGAGTTTACGCATTAAACAATGGGAGATAGAGCATCCCCTAAATTTTAAACTATGTCCCCTAGTTCTAGACTCACACAGAGGGGAGAAGACATCCTCTCAGCCGACGCCCCGTCAAGTCCCCTCAGAATCTTTGTTTCATTCAGACCAACTCCCCAAAAGCCTGTCCACCATATCCAAGGCACAAGTCAAGGGGCTGGTTTAGCACACTGGGTTAAACAACTGGCTTGTAACGCAGAACAAGGCCAGCAGCGTGGGTTCAATTCCCGTCCCAGCCTCCCTGAACAGGCGCCGGAATGTGGCGACTAGGGGCTTTTCAAAGTAACTTCATTGGAGCCTACTTGTGACAATAAGCGATTATTATTATTAAGTCAGGAGTGTAATGGAATACTCTCCACTTGCCTGGATGAGCGCAGCTCCAACAACACTCAAGAAGCTCGACACCATCCAGGACAAAGCAGCCCCGCTTGATTGCTCCCCCTTCCGCAAACATTCAAACCCTCCAGCACCGGCCCACAGCAGCAATAGCATGCACCACCTACAAGATCCGCTGCAGGAACTTACCAAGGTTGCTTCGGCAGCACCTTCCAACCCCGCAACCACCTCGAAGGGCAAGTGCAGCAGATGTCTGGGAACTCCACCACCTGGAGGTTCCCCCTCCCAAGTCACTCACCATTCAGAGTTGTAAACATATCGGCTGTCGCTGGGGTAAAATCCTGGAATTCCCTCCCTAACAGCACAGTGGGTGTACCTACACCTCCTGGATGGCGGCGGTTCAAGGAGGCAGCTCACCACCACCTTATCAAGGGCAATAAATGCTGGCCTAGCCAGTGATACCTACACATCCCTTCGACCTGAAGCAGCAATGCCAGTGTCAGGGGAAGGGGAGGACCAGCTGGCTCAGCTCCAATAACACTGGCTGCATTCAATAATATGAAAAAAAAAGCAGAAACTTGCATTTCCATAGCACCTTTCTCAATTGCATGGCATCCAAGATGGCTTCCAACCAATGCAGTACCTTAGAAGTGCAGTTGCTGTTGTGATGCGAGATGCATGACAGCTGATACATGTATAATCAAGCTCCCACAAACAGCAATGTGATAGCAACCTGATAATCTGCTTTAATGATGTTGGTTGAGTGATAAGTATTGGTCAAGGCGAACTGAGTGAAGCATTGCAGGTTGCTATTAAAATGGAAGCACACAATTTGAATTATTAAACTTGTTCTGGTCACAGAAGTAATCTTGCTCAAGCCTGACGGGGTGAGCAACATGTGCATTCAGTACTGAACCCTGTCTTCTCCCTCGCTGTCAGCAGAGCAACAATTTGTTGCCAGCGTAAACTATTTTTCTCCTAGCTGATGATTGTCATTTGCAGGCTGACCCTGTCTAACGCACTCATTGCTAAACGTCCAAAGCAAGTGAGCCGCGGATCGTTTAGAGCGAGGGACCGAATAAGATGGCTGCCGGTTAACCACATGATCCCGTAGCGGGGCGCGGCATCAAATGCCAGCAAACATGATGTCACGCAGGGCCGCCAACCCTGAGAGATGACCCAGTCAGGAGGGGCCAAGAGCTGGCTTGAACGCGGAGCTAGGAATTGTAAGCCCGTGCAAGTGACAGAGGGCAGTACCCGGGAGCGAAATAGCGGCGGCCCTTCAAGGCTCCCCCACGTCAACCTCAACCTGATTAGGCTAGTGACCCTTTCCGATATACCACTTCCACCATCCAATTCAGCGTCCTTGTCCAAACGAACAGCCACGTGAGTCAGATAGGCAATCTTAAAATTTGATAAATGAGGAATTTCTCAGGGAGGACCAGAGGACAGAAAGTGCAGCTTGTAAAGCCGTCACCATGGTGACATCGTCCTCCATTTTGGAAGCCGTTGTTTGTCTTCTCCAGTGGAGCATCTCAAAATTTACAGAAGGGCGATGGGCAGATGGAACGACATTTCGAAAGTGTCTCATCACCGGAGAGATGTCTCGAATTCTTCACGTTTATTTTCGTGAAATGAAGACATTGTCGGCAAGGGCAGAATTTGTTTCCCATACTTAATTGCCCTTGAACTCAATGCCTTACTAGGCTGCTTCAGGGGGCAGTATAGAGTCAACCACATTATAGTGAGTGTGAAGTGTGGGTGTGAAGTCAGAAGTAGAACAAGACAAGTACAGCAGATTTCCTTCCCTAAAAAAGGACATTAGGTGAGCCAGATGGGCTGTTACAACGATCCATGGTCACCGTGATCCAGACGAGCTCTGTATTCCTGTTTTAAAAGAAATAAATTTAGAGTACCCAATTCATTTTTTCCAATTAAGGGGCAATTTAGCATGTTCAATGCGCGTATCCTGCACATCTTTGGGTTGTGGGGGGCGAAACCCACGCAGACACGGGGATAATGTGCAAACTCCACACGGACAGTGACCCGGAGCCGGGATCGAACCTGGGACCTCGGCGCCGTGAGGCAGCAGTGCTAACCCACTGCGCCACCGTGCTGCCCTGTATTCCTGTTTTATTAATTGAATTTTAATTCCAGCAGCTGCCGCGTTGGGATTTGAACCCGCGACCCGCAGAACACCATAGAACATTACAGCGCAGTACAGGCCCTTCGGCCCTCGATGTTGCGCCGACCTGTGAAACCACTCTAAAGCCCATCTACACTATTCCCTTATCGTCCACATATCTCTCCAATGACCATTTGAATGTCCTTAGTGTTGGCGAGTCCACTACTGTTGCAGACGGGGCATTCCACACCCTTACTACTCTCTGAGTAAAGAACCTACCTCTGACATCTGTCCTATATCTATCTCCCCTCAATTTAAAGCTATGTCCCCTCGTGCTAGACATCACCATCCGAGGAAGAAGGCTCTCACCGTCCACCCTATCCAATCCTCTGATCATCTTGTATGCCTCAATTAAGTCACCTCTTAACCTTCTTCTCTCTAACGAAAACAGCCTCAAGTCCCTCAGCCTTCCCTCATAAGATCTTCCCTCCATACCAGGCAACATTCTGGTAAATCTCCTCTGCACCTTTACAATGCTTCCACATCCTTCCTATAATGCGGAATATTGAGGGATAATTATTAGCCAGGACACTGGGGAAAATACACCTGGTCTTATTCGAAATAAGGTATCATCTGAAAGAACATATCTTCAACAGTGCAGCACTACTTCAAGTACTACACTTGAATATCAATCTTGATTTTTGTGCTTAAGCTTTGGAGTGCAAGTTGAACCACAAGTCTGTGACTCACCAAGAGTGCTACCAACTGACCCATAGTCGGCATACAAATAAAAACATTCTATTTTTTTAATGAAAATTCCCATACAGTTATAATCCAATTCATCTAATGTCTTCTAATAGCTTCCTTCATTTCAGATAAAACAGTTAAATCACATGAAAACACAACCTTGCCTTTAGATTTTTGTCCAGGAACACGAGTGGGCCATTTAGTCCTTCAAACCTATTATGCCATTCAATGAGATCACACTTAATTCCATATACTCTTCTTTGCAGGCCTTTATATGTTTAATTAACAAAAATCTATTCACCTCACTTTATAAATCAACTCGTCAACCATAAATTCCCATTTGTGGAACACACCACTACCACCCTTTTTGTATAGAAGTGTTTCCCTTGGGTCACTGTCCGTGTGGAGTTTGCACATTCTCCCCCTGTCTGCGTGGGTTTCGCCCCCACAACTCAAAAGATGTGCAGGTTAGATGGATTGGTCACACTAAATTGCCCCTTAATTGGAAAAAAAATAATTGGATAATCTAAAAAAAAAAAAAAAAAAATTATTTTTTTAAAAAACAAGTGTTTCCCAATTTCACTCCTGAAAAATCTAACGGTAGCATTCTGTAAACTTATTCTGCACTCCCTTCAATATGTCCTTCTGAGGTGCGCTAAACCAAACTCAGTCTCAGGTGTGGCCTAAACAGGGGTTTTTACAGCTGTAGCATGCCTTCAACTCCTTGAATTCTAGAAAGACCAGATCCTGTTGGCCTTTTTGATTATTTTCTCTACCTGTTCATGACGTTTTATTGATCAGCATTCCTGGACCCTTTCTTTGGACCTTCACTATTTCATAGAATCCCCTACAGTGCAGAAGGCCTATCGTGTCTACACTGACCCTCTGAAAGAATACCCTACCTAGACCACTTCCCTGCCATATCCCTGTAACCCCAAGACCGGAATTGAACCTGGGTCCCTGGCACTGTAAGGTAGCAGTGCTAACCACTGTGTTGCTCTGTTTCACCATTTAGAAGTACCCCGTTCTATCGTTTTCAGGTCCAAAGTGAGTTACCTCACATTTGTCTACACGGAAATCAATTTATAGAATAGAGTCATAGAATTTACAGTGCAGAAGGAGGCCATTCGGCCCATCGAGTCTGCACCGGCTCTTGGAAAGAGCACCCTACCCAAGGCCAACACCGCCACCCTATCCCCATAACACAGTAACCCCAACCAACACTAAGGGCAATTTTGGACACTAAGGGCAATTTATCATGGCCAATCCACCTAACCTGCACATCTTTGGACTGTGGGAGGAAACCGGAGCACCCGGAGGAAACCCACGCACACACGGGGAGGATGTGCAGACTCCGCACAGACAGTGACCCAAGCCGGAATCGAACCTGGGACCCTGGAGCTGTGAAGCAATTGTGCTAACCACCAATTTGTCTCAGTTTGCCCAGTATCACTCTCCCTTTGTAATGCTACGTTTCCATCTACACTACTTACAATGCTGCCCGGGCAATTTGACAGGCTGACAACGGGGAGGGCAGTAGGGCAACTGCGTAGGGCAAGAGGGGTGCAATACGAGTATGGGGAGAAGGCGAGCCACATGCTGGCGCACCAGCTGCGGAGGCAGGCTGCGTCCAGGGAAATATTGAATACCTGGACTGGGGATGTGGTGTCAGAGCCAGGGGAGATAAATGAGGCATTTACAGAGTATTACCAGGGACTTTATGAGGCAGACCCAGGAGGAGAAGCCACCGGATGGCTAGCCTATCGGCATCGCCACTACTCCACCACCATCAGCTGCAAGCACTGCCCTGTCACAACGGGAGACAAAGCGTTGGCGGAATTCCTGGAAGTGTCCACACGGCCCAACTCAAATGATTTTCCGAAGTCCTCTCGCAACCCAAAGCATGCGCAGAAACCCCACAATCCCCGTAGACAGGTGGGCAAACCTACCTCCCTTCAATTGGGGGGGGGGGGGGGGGGGGAGGGGGCGCTATTAAATGCCGCCCCGGCGTACGAAACGTACCGTCAGACCGTCTTGCAATTTTTCTGAACTTCCGGAAAAAGGATGGACTTCTTAAAAAAAAAAAAAAATGTTGGCTGAAGGAATTGGACGATAAATAAGGATTACAGAATAGGAGAATTGGGCGTCAGCCAGGCCAAATGGAGCCAGAATTAAAACATCAAGAACGCACTGCCTACAGTAAGATACCCCCATTATCCACATTTACTCAGACCTCAATGGGAGCTGGGAGCCTGTTGGATTTAGTTTGATTTCAAAGCTCCCCTTGTTTACGGTGGTATTATCACACTAAAACGCAAAAGGCTGGACATCTGTTAGATCCAATAAAGTATATGGCTTCAGCAGTGTGGTGAGGATTGTGAATATTTCACCAGCTGCCCTTTAATGAAACCCATATGTTGCCATTATCCAGTTCAGTACAAAAAAAAAGACAAGGCGATCTTTGGCAGGCTCTCGCACTATCAGTGATAGCTGCGACATGGCATCGTTTGCAGTAAGATGTGGCGGCAAGAACTCACTCCATTTCCTCTTCAAATTTTATTCTCAGTCACCACATCTCCAGCGAGCGCCAACTGTTGCCGGGCCATGGTGCCACAGGGGGCCTTACATCACCACAGCTCTGTGGGTAGGCCGCATGTGGCGGACTGGTAGACCTGCCAGATCCAACCCCATTTCCATCCAGTGGCCACTTCAGATCAGGATTGCTGGGCAAACGGACAGCAAGGCAGCGCAGTGGTCAGCACGGCTGCCTCACTTACGCCAGGGACCCGGGTTCAATTCGGACCCTCAGATGACTGCCTGTGTGGAGTTTGCACGTTCACTCCGTGTCTGCGAGGGTTTCCTCCGGGTGCTCCGGTTTCCTCCCACAGTCCATAGATGTGGCGGTTAGGTGGGTTGGCCATGCTAAATTGCCCTTAGTCTCCAAAAAGGTTAGGTGGGGTTAGAGTTACAGGGATAGGGCAGGGGAGTGGGCCTGGGGGAGAGTGCTCTTTCAGAGGGGCGGTGCAGACTCGATGGGCTGAATGGCCCCTTCCTGCACTGTAGGGACTCTATGAATTCTCGGTCTTTTCCACTCCACATCATTGTTTTTTCCAGCCCTTCCACACAGGGTGGGATCTTCCGCTCCCTCCCCTGTGAGCAGAGATATTCAATTCCTCCCAAGCCCTGCCACAGGTTTCCCCACGAGGGTGCGTGGGGGTGGGGGCTGGCAAATCCCACCTTCGAGAATGACTACGCCATGCTGGCTGGTTTAGTGCCCGCCATGGGCTTGGTCTGTAGTCTTGGGAGTCAGAAGGTTGTGGGTTCGACACCCACTCACGCCAAAGACTCGAGCACAAAAAAGAAATTGATGACGGTACTCTCGTTCTGCACTGAGGGGGTGCTGCAGGGTCAGAAATTCTACCTTTCAGATGAGGCATTGAAGCGTTTACTCCTCACCGGTAGATGTAGAAAAGCCCACGGCAACATTTCAAAAAGAAGTAGGGAAGAAGTTTTCCTGGCCAATATTTATCCATTGACCAATATCACAAAAACAGATTACCTGTTAGCGATCACTTTGCCACGTGTGCGAACTCTCGATGCGCAAATCGTCCACCGCCTTTTCTACGATGGGGGCTATTGGCTGTAAAGTGCCTTGGGATGCCCTGAAGGTTGTGAAGGGTGCTACATAAATGCAGTACTTCAGTTTTGGAAATCATCTCACTCAGCAGAGACGAAAGATTGGTACGTCTAGTGAACTTGGCTGGTCTGCAATTCTCAGCTTTCCAGTTGGTCCTTTGGGGAGCACACTAGCTACTCTGGTCCGTTTGATCAAAGGCGGAGAGATCCCAGAATGTTGTCCGGCAGAAATGGGGGAAAAACAGAAGATGAATGAATAATTGGGTCGAAGCGTGATTTGGCAAATATAATCGCAGTTCCTTCGCTGTCACTGGGTCAAAAATCCTGGAACTCCCTAACAGCACTGCGGGTGTACCTATGTGACGTGGGCCACAGCAGTTCGCGAAGGCTGCACACCACCACCTTCCAGGGCAACCAAGCAATAAAGGCTTGTTGCCAAACGCACACAAACAGCAGCACAGTGGTTAGCACAGTTGCTTCACAGCTACAGGGTCCCAGGTTCGATTCCCGGCTTTGGTCACTATCGGTGCGGAGTCTGCACGTTCTCCCCAGTGTCTGCGTGGGTTTCCTCCGGGTGCTCCGGTTTCCTCCCACAGTCCAAAGATGTTGCAGGTTAGGTGGATTGGCCGCGCTAAATTGCCCCTTAGTGTCCAAAAAGGTTGGGTGGAGGTTACTGGGTTACGGGGTTAGGGTGGAGGTGTGGGCTACAGTAGGGTGCTCTTCCCAAGGGTCAGTGCTGGGCCGAATGGCCTGCTTCTGCACTGTAAATACTATGATTCTACACATCCCATGAAAGAATGAAAAAAGAGAGAAAAAAAAAGTTAAATGTTCCTACTCGTGGCAACCCCCTTTGAGTATTCCCAACATTTTCTGGGGGGGTTTCCCTCCAGATTTCCAGCATCTGCTCATCGGTCCTGAATTTCAAAAGCAAACTATACTGGTGCCACGCTCTAGGAGCAGAGACACACCAACCTCTCAATGGTGGGCCTAATCACCACTCAATAAATTGTCCAATATTCTATCCACCAATCTTTTCTGTTTGGAATGTTTCGAGAAGGTTGCTTTCAACTTTGACAAACAGTATGCCTTCGGTGACTTCATTCCCATGGGCTCCAGTTTTGCTTGGGCCTCCCAGAAGCCACAATTGGTCAAATGATGAGACATCGAGCGCGGTCATTCCCATCTTGCCCCTTGAGCTCAGCTGTTTTGCCCAGGTTTGGGCCTGGGCTGTAATGAGGTCAGAGGCCTCACGGTCCTCCCAAACTGAGTGGCAGTGGGCAGTGTATCGCTGAGTAAATGCCTCTCGGTGGCACTCTCAATGACCCCTTCCACCACTCTTGACGATCAGAGTGTAGACTGGTGGGGCAGTAATTGGCCGGATTGGATTTGTCCTGCTTTTGATGGACGGGGCAAATCCAGGCAATTTTCCACATTGCTGGGTAGATGCCAAGGTTGTACCGTGACAGGGCAGCTTGGCTAGGGGCGTGGCTAATTCAGTGACTACTATTTCCTCTCTTAAGGGGAGAAGTGGAGCAATAACAATTCATCCATCCCCCCCAAGAGAAAAATTCATTTCGCAAATCTCATGGTCGGGCATTTTATCTCTGATTCCTGTCCAGATCAAATGTGGGCAAAGGGGAAGCTGAGAAAAGAAATGGAAAAGACAATCATGTCTGCAGCACCTTACCTAATCTCGGTGGGGTAGGGGGGAGAGAGAGAGCACGATGAGGGGAGCAGAACAAGAGGGACACTCATGGTCTAAACACTTCTGCTCATGCAGGAACCAATCATTGAACATTGTCAGACAGAATACTGTCCCTGACCAACCCAGTGGTTGCCATTTAACCAATCAAACACATTCCCTCCAAACCTGGTTCCTCAGATCCACTCAGTGCCGAGGAGTCTGGCTTCTCCTCTCCAAAGTACAAAATCTGGGAGCGCAGTGTCCTGACAAGCAGGCTGTTTCAACTTTGAATCTTCTGCTTAAAGGCACATCCTGATTATGGGTCGATGGACCAAAATGATAAAAACAAAAGAGAGACGGGAACAAAGGAATAAACAAGAAGGACTCTTACACACTTGACTGCTAATCAAGAGGCTCAGGCTAATGCCCTGGGGGCATGGGTTCAAATCCTACTATGGCGGCTGGTGAAATTCTTTGTCCGCAGAGGGCTTGTAGAGGCTGGGTTGTTAGGTATGCTCAAGGATGAGACAGGCGGATGTTTAATCAGTGGGGGAATAAAGGGTCATGGGGATAAGGCGGGAAAGTGGAGTTGAGGATTATGGCATCAGGTTGTCGAGATGTCATTGAACAGCGGAGCAGGTTTGATGGGCCGCACGGCCTACTTCAGTCCTATATCTTATGGTCTGACCATTCGCACAAAGCTAGCTCCCCACAAAACAGCAATGCAATGATGATAGGACCGCCTGCTTTTGTGATGTTGGCTTCAGGATAAACACAGGCCGGGACACTTCCCCATCCAAATAGCGACGTGGGATCCCGCAGGTCCACCCAAGGGAGCAGGCAGGGCCCCCACTCGCATCCATAAGACACCACCCCTAACAGAGCAATACGCCACAGAGAGAGAGAGAGAGACAGCATCCAACAAGTTCTCCTGCTTATACCTCCGGAGTACGACACAAATCCACAACCTTCTGGTTCCCAAGGCAAGAATGCAACCACAGTTAAGAGCAGCTGTATCCTGTGTTCCGTAAGAAACACTCGTTGGAGATACAGCAGCTAAGACAGAGTGTACGTACTGAATTTTGACTGGTTATGTGTGGGACAGCCTTTCAGTCCACGCCCCTCCATCAATCAGTAATCTCAACTGATTCAGGTGAATAAATTTAGAACCTCAAATTTTTTTTTTTTTACAAAAGCAGCCATTTCAGTGGCTATGACAACCAACAGACTGCCCCCCCCCCACACTCCCACTTGCCCCCCCCCCCCCCCCCCCCCCCCACAACTCAAGCTGGCTTCAGTTATACAGTCGCTTATTATTGATGTTTACATACCCCTCCCTCCCGCCCCCCCCACCATCTGAGGGAAGCGGAATTCTGTTTGCTGCCAAATTTGGGCGGGGGGGGGGGGGGGGGGGGGGGGGGGGGGGGGGGAGGAGGAGGCGGAGGAGGATGGGGAGGAGGCCAAATTATAACAGGATGTATACTTTAATCAAATTCCTTTCTGTAAGTCCAGGCAATCAACTTTACACTTAAGATTTTTATCTAACAAGCCTCGGCTGATTCTATTTTATCTTCTCCCTCGCGGGCCAGCTGTGTCCCCAATTATAAAGACTAGGCCTCAGACACCCTAGGCTACTTCAGAAACCATGAATAATTTAGCCATGAATAACACAAACCCACGAGGAGCAGGGAAACTCTTCCATACGGGCGCACCAAAAAAAAATTACCTCAAGAAGCTCCATGAATTAAAGACCTTCGAGCGTGGGAAACCGCGGCTCCGAAATTTTAACATCCAAAAATGTTTCAAAGAGCAGAGGGGGGGGGGAAGAGAGAGGCTGTTGGTTAAAATGCGCACATGGCCCTCTCTCCCTCTGGTTGGGCCTTCTGGTCATTAGGAAATAATGTTTTTACAGCTTTAATAGCTGTTTCGCAGACTCCAAATGCTGATTAAAGGCTGTGTGTGTGTGACAGCTCAATAAAATGACAAGCATTTTGCAGCCCTCGTGAATGAGTTCGCGTGGGTGGTATTCCTTCTGTATTGAGGTGGGGGATGGTAACTAGTCAGTTCCCCCCCTCCCCACCCCGCTCGCCTTGGAGAACCGTAACTAGAGAGCAGAGGTGCCATACGGAACCATGAGGTCCCAGAAAAATCGCTCCTACTGTTGCGCCTTCTAGTGATCTGGGCCGAGGATGTCCACCTCATTTGCTGCCCCAGTATGAATTTTTTGGCCGGTATTTATTGCGATCTTATTAGAGATGGCACCGGTGGAACTCTTTCGAGGCAGGTGGTTGCGGCTTTAAGCCCCACTCCCAGGCATTAAGTGTTTCCCCTGAATTTTACTTGGAACCGGGCTCGATCACTGTCAGTGTGGAGTTTGCACATTCTCCCCGTGTCGGATAGGGTCTCACTCCCACAACCCAAAAGATGTGCAGGGTCGGTCGGTGGATTGGCCGGGCTAAATTGCCTCTTCATTGGAAAATAAAATTTCAAAAACCTATTTTCCATGGGGCGCCTTGTATTTATCGCCTCCGGTTTTGGGGTCTCCCACAAAATGTAAATTGTTCGCAATGTTAACAGAAAGGAGGAGCAGCCAACTTAAATCAATGGAAGGCCAAGTGCTGTACGTGCCAGGGTAAACGTATTTCCTTGACTCGCAAGACCTCTGGTTCTCGCAGGCAACTGAAGAAAGTGTCACATTATTGACCAGCCTCAAGTGGGTGATGTTACGTTCTTCCTTTCCTTGAATGCAAATGTACCCAATTATACCCAAACATTGGTGAAACCCTAACGTGGGGTCTTCATCTGAAGACTTTAAAGAGATGGTGTTCACTCGGCGCCAAGTACAGCACACCTAATCTCGGCCCTGCTGCTTGCAACCTAGACGTCACGGTGTACACTCACTGTACTATTGATAGACAGTAGTTTAAGATACGCTCCCTTAAAGGTGCAAGACATCATATCGTAACAGGTTGCAGGTACATTCCAATGCTGCCCGTGTCATTGAGACGGCTGGGTGTAAACAGAGGTGGAGAGGAAGGAAATAACTTGAATGATGGCAGACTCTGCCGTTGGCCGTAGAGTTCGGAGTCACGGAGAGACTCTGTTGAGAAATGAGACTTTGCAAAATTTAATCGCACACAAATATTGGCCCAATGAAATCCTTCCCAATGCCTTTGTGGGTTCTTATCCTCGATTTCAAATCCTCCACAGCCTCAACCCTCTCTAGCTCTCCAATTTCCTCCAGCCCCACAACCCTCTGCATTCTTCCCATTCTGGCCTCCCGTACATCCCCAACTTTCATTGCTCCACCAATGGGGGGGGGGGGGGCGGGGGGGCTGTTCGGCCCCTAGTTGCTTCGGGCCCTAAACTCCGAATGTCTCTCCTCAGAGCCTCTCTCTCTCTCTCCCCTACTATCCCTTCTCATAGCTACTCCTACGCTCCCATCAGACACGGTGTCAAACTTAGATAACACTCGCGTGAAGCATCTAGGCGCTCTCTAAATGCAGGTTGCTGCCGCTTTCGGGTGCACTGACTGTTTAAGTCCTGCCGCCAGGCGATCGGAAGGTGCCAGGATAGACTGCCAGCCTGCACCGAGCGATTGAGCAGAGACGGCCTTTCCAACTTCCCAACTCAAAAGCTGCAAAAGGGGCAACGTCCTGTGCCCAATATTCTGGATGGTCAATGATGAAGCACGATTTCTTCGCTTCAGGCATGATCACAATTGCAGGACTAGAACTGGAATGCCGTGCATGAGAGAGAGATTTCATTTATATGGCACATTCACAAACTCAGGACACCTAGCAGAACTCTCTGGCTGCCCTGTGGGATCTTTTTACATCTACCCAAGGCTGGGACAGACCGGGTCTTGGATTAATGCCTCACCTGAAAGACAGCGCCCCCAAAAGCGTAGCGCTCCCGCACTGGGCGCGTCAGCCTGGATTTAGTGCTCGAATCACTGAAATAGGACCCCAATCCACGGTCTCCTGACTCAACGTGCTATCTGGGAGCATTACTGCCGCCGCCTATCCCAGCAATCGACTGAAATCCCAAAGAAATGGCACATCCCCCTCAGAAATCATCAGCAGCCGGGAGGGGGGAAACTTTCTATCAGCACATTCTCGGACAGGCACAAACACTTCAATAAGTAAAGCAAGTGGACATTGCTAATGTGGCCAGCAGCTTCTGGTGGTCCGAATTTCAAATAATCAGCAGATGAGTTTCTGTGCAGCTATCGTCCTCGTTAAAACCCCCAGGAATGTTTTGCTGGGGCAAACACCATCTGGCCAGCAGCACGTAATGCAAACCCCAGTGAAATGCCGGCTGTCTTTTGAGCTACTTTCCGCCTTACTTTAGCGATTTACAGATCCTTCTGTAAAGAGTCTTCAGTTAGCACAGAAATCAGGGCCGACACTCGAGTATTGTACTGGAAGGGGGTGCTGCACTGACTACCTTAC
The DNA here is from genome assembly GCF_047496885.1 of Scyliorhinus torazame. Taxonomy (NCBI): domain Eukaryota; kingdom Metazoa; phylum Chordata; class Chondrichthyes; order Carcharhiniformes; family Scyliorhinidae; genus Scyliorhinus; species Scyliorhinus torazame. The sequence goes on from NC_092736.1 coordinate 13,712,123, forward strand.
AGAGGCGATGTTAAACAAGAGATCGCGCCGGCTTGCTTGGATAGATGGATTAGATCCCGTGACACTATTTTGAAAAGGAGGGGGGAGTCTTTCCCCACAGTGCCCTGGCCAATATTTATCCCTGAAACAACATCACTGGCTGCGAAGCAGTTTTGGGAAGGTCTGGTGTCATGGTATTAAAAAGGCTCTCTTTTTATTCAGGTGATGGGCAGAAGTCTCTGCATTTTATCCAGGTCTCTGGATTACTAATCCAGTAGTTGCACCATTATGCTACAGTCCTAATAAAGTCAGCAGCAAACCCAAAGCAAACATGCCAGATACAATAAGAAACACAACCAGGCGGCAAGGTAGTACAGTGGTTAGCACTGTTACTTCACAGCGTCAGGGTCCCAGGTTCGATTCCCGGCTTGGGTCTGTGCGGAGTCTGCACGTTCTCCCCGTGTCTGCGTGGGTTTCCTCCGGGTGCTCCAGTTTCCTCCCACAAGTCCCGAAAGACGTGCTTGTTAGGTGAATTGGACATTCTGAATTCTCCCTCAAGTGTACCCGAGCAGGCGCCTTCTCAGGAGGCCGACACTCAGGGTGGAATACTCCATTTCTGTGGGTGGCTGGCAGCTCCAGGGGCCTCTTCCCCGCTGGCCAGAATGGCAGGGTCCCACGCCGGGATTCTGGGCTTGGAGCCTCAATTAATTATGCACAGGCGGATTCCCCTCCAGAAGCACCTTGCAGGCCGGCAGCTGGCGTGCCCGCCCACCCTCAGCTGATGGGTTTGAAGGTGCCAGCGTCATATTTAAATACCAGTCCCACAAACTCAATCATCACTCTCTCCAGCCAGCCCGTCTTCACCGAGTGTCTGGGATGTCAGCGACCCCGGAGACAAAGACGTCAGCTGCCTCAGTTTAGCACAGTGGGCTAGACAGCTGGTTTGTGATGCCGAACAAGGCCAGCAGCGCGGGTTCAATTCCCGTACCAGCTGAGAATTCGGAATTCTCCCTGTGTGTACCAGGACAGGCGCCGGAATGTGGCGACGAGGGTTTTTTCACAGTAACTTCAATGCAGTGTTAATGTAAGCCTACTTGCGACAATAAAAAGATTATTATATAATTATAATTATTATTATTACCATCGATGCGGTGTGAACAGGGCAGCAGGAGCAGCACAATGGCGGGAAGGCTTTGTTGCACTCACCTCAAAGTCTCTTGCCAACGGAGGACTACCTTGTGCACGCCACACTCCATCGTCACACCGATATTCCTGGCTGGCATGACCTTCCCGCTGGCATGCCCCAAGTTTCAACGGTCGGGCAGAAAACTGGCGGCGGCTGTTTTAATGAGCATCCATTAGATGCAAACCGCATTCATGCTACCAGCCAGCTGGAAGGGCAACCCGCCAGTAGGGGAATTGCAACGTGATTTCTACTGGCGGGTTTCCAACATTTTGGCTCCCGCTACATTCCACTCCCCCCCCCCCCCCCGCCCCCGCCACCACACCCACCGCGGGCGGGACCAGAGAATGCCACCCTCAGTACCACTGGGGTTGCCGCCTGCAGATGCATCATTAAATTGGTCGCTCCCTATTCCCCAAACTGCCTAGTGAGATGATCCAACAGAGCCATGGCCAGGCCTGTGGGCGGCACGGTTGCACACTGCTTAGCACCGTGGCTCCACAGCGCCAGGGTCCCAGGTTCGATTCCTGGCTTGGGTCACTGTCGGTGCGGAGTCTGCGTGTTCTCCCAGTGCCTGCGTGGGTTTCCTCCGGGAAGCTCCCGTTTCCTCCCACAAGTCCCGAAAGACGTGCTTGTTAGGTGGATTGGACATTCTGAATTCCCCCTGTATACCCGAACAGGCGCCGGAGTGTGGCGACTAGGGGCTTTTCACGGTAACTTCATTGCAGTGTTAAGAGCCTACTTGTGACGATTATTATTATTATTATTATTATTAAGCCCAATTCTGCCAGCATCCAGCATTAATCCCAAGACTCACCGCCAACCAGAATGACTGAGAAACATTGCCCAACTAAATTCAATTTTCAGGGTACACCCATCACATTTAATTCCCATCTCTAAATTCCCTCGAGAAAGTGGCGGTGAGCTGCCATAGTGAACGGCTGTAGTCCACACGGTGTAGGTACACCCTCTGTGCTGTTAGGGTGGGAGTTCTAGGATATTGAGCCAGCAACAGAAGAATATTTCCAAGTCAGGGTGATGAGTGGCTTGGAGGGGAACCTCCAGGTGGTGGAGTTCCCATGTGTCTGCTACCCTTGCCCATCTGGATGGCAGTGGTCGTGGGTTTGGAAGGTGCTGCCCGAGGAGCCTTGGTGAGTTACTGCAGTGCACATGTAGTTGGCACACACGGCTGCTACAGTGCGTCAGTGGTGGAGGGAGTGAATGTCGGAGGTGGCGAGTGTTACGTGTTGGCGCTTGGCCGGTCGGAATGATGCACAGCAGAACGCCTCGTCCTGGACTCATTAAAGTGTTTCAATATAAAATAAATGCGTGGTTAAGATAACTCTGAGAAATATATATACTAATACTGATAAATTATCCTAGAGCTACTGCAAGTATGACTATCCACTAACACGAGTATCTCCCAACTCCTCGAGGTACAGAGTCACGTGGTAGCTTTACACTGCCACCTGCTGGTCGGAGGTCGTTTACATTATTATATACACATGATTGCTTATGCATATCATCACAGTGAGGAGGATACAAAACAAGCAGGACTGCTTTGTCCTGGATGGTGTCGAGCTTCTGGAGTGTTGTTGCAGCTGCACCCATCCAGGCAAGGGGAGAGTATTCCATTGCACTTGTGCCTTGTAGATGGTGGACAGCCTTTGGGGAGTCAGAATAGGAGTTCCTTGCCACATGATTCCTAGTCTCTGACCTTATGCAGATTACATGGCTGAGGGCAGTGATGTGCAACTGGCAAGAACGTGCAAATGGAAAGGGGCGTCTTCGCGGATGCCGCAGAGTCCCTTCCGTCATACCTTCAAGAACGCCGAACCAACGTGCTGCACATACGTTAGAATGCGTTTGCCGATGGAGTAACTACCCACACAAGGGCAGAGAAACAGCTTCAGTCTCTGTAGTGAAGATAGCCATGGAATCTAGCTATTTATTGAAAACCGTAACACCTTTCACTAAAGCCTGACAGAGACAAGTAACAAACCAAATTTCTGGTTCTGCTTCATTAAGTGCAGTGGTCCAAGTGCCGAATGTGTGTTGCGCTGGGCCGTGGCGAGTATGTCTAGAATTACATTGCCTACTGCACCGTTTTGATTCTGAAATGGTGCCCCGACACAGACCGGTTTCAGGTCACCGCGTCAATGGGGGTTTCAGCGGTGTTCTTCGCCAGGGAAAAGTCCGAAACATCCAGGTCTACCAGCTCCAGGGCACTGGGCAGGAAGCCAGCAACAGGAGAGCAAAACGGTGCAGAAGCATAGAACAAGAGCCAGGCCCGAGCTTCCGGCTGACGAGGGCCAGCAGCACACACCCCAAACAATACTGACGAGGGGAGCCACTCAGTGGGAGGTCCGATTTGATATCGAGAGGTCCCAGGGGCGCAGAGAGCTGCATGTCATCTGTCAGGGTAGCATGCTGCCTCAGAGACCAGCGGAGCACTGCCGTGTTTGGCAGATCATTTGACTATTAACCTGCGAATCTCCAGCCCCAATTCAGGCAAAGCGGAGTCAGACCGAGGGGAGGGACTTTCCGCCCACCCCTCGCGGCAGGTTTCGCCACTGGCCGCCCGCGGGATCTTCACAACAATCCATCTCTTGCCAGACGCGACTTTCCGCTGGTGTGACCTTGGCCCCTTCTCCCATCCCCATGCGTCCCCCCCCCCTCCCCAAAGTGCTTGGGAAAGTATAACTCCGCCGAGGTTCCTGTAACAGCCCAGGCTGTTGCAGTTCCTCTTCAGGAAGGGCGCAATCATTTGGAAAATACCAAGAACGACGTTGAGTTTGTCCCAAAGCTCTTTATAGCCAATGAACTGCAGGTACCGTTGTAATATAGGAACGGTGGCAGCCGAATTGCACACAGCAAGATCCCACAAACAGCAATGTCAGTTGTTCTTCTCTGAAATAGTACCATGGGATCTTCCACACCCAGCTGAGGGGGCAGCTGGTGTCTTGGTTTAAAGTCTTATCCAAAAGACGGGTATCCCAAAAGTCAAAACATTCCTTTTAAAAAAAAACTAAATTTAAGAGTACCGAATTATTTTTCCCCCAATTAAGGGGCAAGGTGGCCAATCCACCAGACTCGATGGGCCAAATGGCCTTCATCTGCACTGTAAATTCTATGATTCTATGAGCTTGCACATCTTTTGGGTTGTGGGGGTGAGACACACACACACACACACACACACACACACACACACACACACACACACACACGGAGACATTGTGCAAGCTCCACACGGAGAGTGACCCGGGGCCGGGATTGAACCCGGGTCCTTGGCGACGCACAAACCACTGCCTCACTGTGCCACCCAAGTCAAACAATTCTCCCAGTCCACACTCATCTTCAATGCTATCAGGAGAGCACATCGCACCTGCCAAGGAACGTTCCCATCCCCTTTTGTGCCTGGGCTAGCAAAGAGTTGCGCCTATAGCTGCTGGACAGTCTTTTACACAAAGCAGCTCTCTGGATTGTTGACTAACGCCATTCATCATTCTCCACACATTCACACCTCTCACCCCATCCCATCACACATCCCCTGACACAGCTGACAGCTGAACTCCCCGATCAGTGAAACTGTGGGAGTTTCAGCACCGACAGCGAGAGTTCTGATGGATTTACGAGACGGCCCGCATTGAGGGGGAAAGTGAACGAGGCCTTTTCCACTAGGCCGCAGTGCTGACATGTTCTCTTCTCCCCCCCACCCCCGCCCCCCCCGGCCTGGTGTCAACATCTGGTTGCAGCTCTTTTGTTGGGCTGCTTGTTGAACAATTATTTACTCTTGTGCTGGCTACACAGCTAAGGGTCAACATTCAAAAGGCTTGCATCAATGACAAGCGAAAGGCTTTCAAACAAAAAAATGGAGGGCAAACAGGCTGGCACAGTATGGGGCGCAAACAGGAGACTCCCACTAGACAGGAAAGGAGAGCAGAGAGAACAAAATAATCACAATGACTTTAAACAACCGCGATCGCTTGCGTTGGCAAAAAAAAAAGGGCATGATTAAAAATAGGAGAACGACATTCTAAAGTCAAAATAAAAATATTTTAAGAGTTAAACCCTTTTTCCTTTGAAGAAAATTGCTGAACCTAAAAGATTTAAAAACAGGAAGTTCTGGGAAATTCAGACATCTTGCTGCAAGAGGAGTCATAGTCAACTCTGCTTTTCTTGCCATAGAGGCCTACCTGGCTTCCCCAGCTCTTTGTTATTCCAGCGTCGGCAGTATTTTGCTTTCATTTTAAACGAAAAGTATTTCCTGCGTTTTCCTTCCAATTTTCACTTGCCCCCTCTAGATGCTGCTGGAGTTTGACATCCGTGGGCTGGATTTTCTCAGCCCTATCGTCAGGCACAAGTGTGGGACAAAAAAAAAGCCCCGCGCTGTGTGGGAAAATAGCTGCCCTTTTTCCGCCAGAGGGCCCCGGTTACTGGCCTGAGGGCACACCCGAAGTCTAATTAAGCACAGAGGGCAGGCACAACTAGCTGGGGGTCCAGGAGCAGCAGGATGCGATGATGGAGGGTAACTGAGCGAGACAGGGTTCTTCAAAACAGGGGAACTCCTCTCTCCCCACCATTTCAAACTACATTATTTATTTGCAGCCAATCCAACGTGCCGGGGAGGACAGCCCCTCTACAAGATGGCCAAAGCACAAGGCGGTCAAGGAAGGCCCTGAGCGTTCCCCTCTCCTCCCCTTCCCCTCCCAGACGGCTGTCTCTAAGCAACTAGGAGTCTCCCTAGCCACCTGCGGGAATCTGGAGGCCAAGTGGAAAATCCCGGTAGGCCTCAAGTAACTATTAATGAGCTTAATTGGCTACTTGCCATGTGATGGTGGGTGTCTCACCCGCCTTTGCAAAAGTGGCCTGGGGGCGGCAGTAGTTTGTGGCGGGGGGGGGGGCAGGTAATTGATGGCCAGTGGCAGTATTTCTCGTGCCCACCTGTTTCCATCTGTTTTGGAGCCACTGCAGTTTGTTATTTTTATAAATGACCTGGAGGAGGGCGTAGAAGGATGGGTGAGTAAATTTGTGGATGACATTAAAGTCGGTGGAGTTGTGGACAGTGCGGAAGGATGTTATAAGTTACAGAGGGACATAGATAAGCTGCAGTGCTGGGCTGAGAGGTGGCAAATGGAGTTTAATGCAGAAAAGTGTGAGGTGATTCATTTTGGAAGGAGTAACAGGAATACAGAGTACTGGGCTAATGGTAAGATTCTTGGTAGTGTGGATGAGCAGAGATCTCGGTGTCCATGTACATAGATCCCTGAAAGTTGCCACCCAGGTTGATAGGGTTGTCAAGAAGGTGTACGGTGTGTTAGCTTTTATTGGTAGAGGGATTGAGTTTTGGAGCCATGAGGTCATGTTGCAGCTGTACAAAACTCTGGTGAGGCTGCATTTGGAGTATTGCGTGCAGTTCTGGTTGCCGCATTCTAGGAAGGATGTGGAAGCATTGGAAAGGGTGCAGAGGAGATTTACCAGGATGTTGCCTGGTATGGAGGGAAGATCTTATGAGGAAAGGCTGAGGGACTTGAGGCTGTTTTCGTTAGAGAGAAGAAGGTTAAGAGGTGACTTAATAGAAGCATACAAGATGATCAGAGGATTAGATAGGGTGGACAGTGAGAGCCTTTTTCCTCGGATGGTGATGGCTAGCACGAGGGGGCATAGCTTTAAATTGAGGAGAGATAGATATAAGACAGATGTCAGAGGTAGGTTCTTTACTCAGAGTAGTAGGGGCGTGGAATGCCCTGCCTGCAACAGTAGTGGACTCGCCAACATTAAGGACATTTAAATGGTCATTGGATAGACATATGGACGATAAGGGAATAGTGTAGGTGGGCTTTAGATTGGTTTCACAGGTCGGTGCAACATCGAGGGCCGAAGGGCCTGTACTGCGCTGTAATGTTCTATTGAAACCCTGGTGGCGGGGGGGGGGGGCACCAATATTTACCTTCCTTACTTGAAGACTCCTTAAAGCGTCACCCAGCTGAATTTCCCTCAACCCAGTGCAGTGTTTGATTATGCCAGTCTGGGAGCTGATCTATGCTTCCTGTGCTTGATCAGCTAAGCCTGGGCACAGACTCTGAGCAAAGTCAAGAGATGCCACAGAAGCCAAGTGGTGAGCAAGAGCATGTGGCCATTTCGCGATTACCGAGATATTTTAGAACTCTTGTAAATAAGCCTGCTGCCCACTTGAAACTCGTGTCATCCCCACATTGCTTGGAGATATACAAAATATACAACGCACGACATCAAGCACAGAACTGACTCAAGCTTTTCAATGGAGGAAACAGGCACCGATGAATGATTTTTAAAAATACTTAATGGGAGATGCTATTCATCACTATGGCCAACTCTCTCTAATGTTCTCCCACAATGACATTCTTTAAATTAACGGGGAAGTGTGTGAGCAACGAGAAATTTAAATCATTTTAATGAGCATATAGAATTTACAGTGCAGAAGAAGGCCTTTCGGCCCATCAAGTCTACACGGGCTCCTGAAAAGAGCACCCCACCCAAGCTCACACCTCCACCCCATCCCCGCAACCCCACCTAAACGTTTTTGGACACCAAGGACAATTTAGCACGGCCAATCCACCTAACACAGTTGACTTCTCAATTGTTCACTGGAGTGCCTTGGGAAGACCCTCAATTGTATCGCCCCCTTCCCGGCACAAAGAGGGATAGGGAACAAAGACAGAATAAAAGCCAAACATTCCTGGAGATACAAAATTAAAGAGACACTGCTGGATAAACTCAGCCTGTCTGGCAGAGTTTGTGGAGAGGGAAACAGCAGAGTTAACGTCGAGTCCAATAGGACGCCTCTCCAGTTCCGACACAGATATTGGACTCGAAACGAGAACGCCGTTTCTCTCTCCGTAGTTTCCGTCTCAACTGCGGAGCTTTTCCGGAACTTTATACTTCCCAACATTTTTTTTTAAAACAGGAAAGACGACCCGACGCAGAGAATGAACGAACAATGCCCCCTCAGGGTGCCGAGGGTTCGATCCCAGCCCCGTGTCACTGATCGTGGGGAGTTTGGACCGGGTTCGATCCCAGCCCCGTGTCTGCGTGGGTCTCAACCCCACAACCCAAAAAGATGTGCAGAGTAGGTGGATTGGCCACGCTAAATTGCCCCTTAATTTGTTTTTATTTTAAACACGCTCAAGATCATGTCTGACTGCAAAGTTTGCTCACAGTCCCTCCGCAAGTGAAAAATAACCAGTACGCCTGGAAATGGATATTCATAAAATAGCACCGGCGGGGGGAGGTAGAAAGAGGAGCGAGAGTAACTCAATACTGTAAGTAACTCAATCATCATGCCCAATTGAAGCTTTCCCTTTTTTCTTGCTAAATAAATGGGGAAATTTAATATTGCCTGTTTGGCAAGCAACTGCTGTGGCTAACCTCACTGTACATGGAAACTTAATAGCCCAATTAAACTTTTAAAATAAGAGGCACAGGAGACAAAGGCAATGGCGAGTGTGAAGCAGAATCGACTGGAAACAGCTGAGAGTGCAGCAAGCAAAATCGATTTAATTATTGCAAAAGGGGGAGCTTGGCACCAAATTAGTGACGGGCGATTGGGACCTCTCTCCCTGCTCAGCAGCGGAATCAGGGAGCGGACCAGGCAGGGTGGATTTGACGGACACACCAAGGCTTTCCTTCAGCGTCCAACCAGTTAGGTTTGCTGATCGGTCGGTTAATGGCACAGTCTGGATGGCCTATCCTCCGTGCAGGGAACGCGTTGGTCACCCTACAATTAGTCTCAGTGGCCCCGGTACGCGAGCTGAACGGAAGTAACCGGCACAGTTGTCGCCACGTTCCGGCGCCTGTTCGGGGGACGCCGGAACGGGAATTGAACCCGCTCTGCTGGCATTGTTGTGCATTACAAGCCAGCTGTTTAGCCCACTGTGCTAAACCAGCCCACGGGCGCTCGGGTAAAGAGAGTGGAGGGCAACAGCCGGCAACACTGAAAACTGTACCTCGGCAGGAACACCCCTCGAGAAGGTGGGGTAATGGGGTGGAGGAAGGGGGAGAACCTTCTAAAAATAACAAACTGCCTCATGGCAAACCGAAAGTAGTTTCATGGTGTCAAATCGCGGTTCAGCGGTTGCACTCTCACCTTAAGGTCATGGGTTACCCTCAAGTTCATGGGCTCAAATTCCCCTTCCAAAGCCTCGAGCACATAATCCAGGCTGACTCTCCGCGCCCAGTGTGCGCTGCACTGTGTCGGAGGTGCTGTCATTCCATCGAGACATTGGACCGGGGTGGCGGGTGCCCCACCCGCCCTCCCAGGCGATCCCCCCCGCCCTGCGAGCAGGAGAACTCTCCCCAGCGGCCCAGGCAATTCCCACATCCAACACTCAAAAAAGGAAACCAGGCAGTCTGGTCATTTATCTCAATGTTGTTGATGGTGTCGTGCTGTGTAGAGAGCAGGAATCAGGGGCTGTGCTTCCGACAGAGACTTCAAAAGTACTTTGCTGGCTGTGAACTGCTTTGGGGATGCCACGAAAGGCGCGATATAAATTAATGCAAGGAATACTCAGGCAAGCCTTTTCTTCAGCCAAGGGCCCACCCTCTGACAGGCAGCACGCCGTCTCAAAAAAGCTTCTGCTGACAGATGCTGGCTAATTCAATTAAGAGCTAAGCAACTCGAACAGCACCTGCACATTCGCACAATCCAGTTAACGCGCTTGTTTTTGACAGGCCAAATATTGTTGGCACGAGGTGGTTGTAAATCTTTTGATACGCGTCCAAAACAAGGAGCTGTGCCAAGAAGCCCGCCTCTCTGAGTGTTCTTTGAAAGCTCAATTTGGTCTCCTGCCAAAGATCAGAGTTTCAATTTTCGTACTAACAGATGGCAGCTATTACAACGTCTAGTTTGTGGTACAGTTACACTAATAACCTCTCCACTTTGTCAAGAAAAATGCTACTTGCTATCTCTCATCGCTCTCGCTCCCCCGCCATCACCACACCCTTAAATGCTTAACCCATTGGAGACCAGCTTAACTCTCTACAGCACATCTTAAACACCCTTCGTTTCGGTGGAGCAACCTCCTCAGGGACGGACGTTCGAGATTGTGGAATTTCACATCCTTGCCATTAGGAGTTCTAGAAAGGGCTCTGACAAAATAAAGTGGAATTCTACCGCACCCAATCCAGTGCATGCTGACGTAACACAACACTTGGCCACCTCTTTGCAACACAGACATTGTAAGGGTTCAACTCTGCCAACTGCAATGAAATCAATGCATGGAATCGAGATGTCTTACCTGTTTGAACTGTTCGTCATAACCCCAATCGTGGTGGCTAGCGGGTGATTTTGATTGCGCTTGACTTGGCGAAATGGGCTGACTGCTACCTTGCCGCTGGGATTGTCCACTTACAGATGCATGATGGGCAGGGGGAGGTCTTTCAGTCTGCAGTACAGCAGCAGCCTGTTTCCTGAGATACTCTATGTCCTCCTCCTCCTCCTCTTCCTCCTCGTCTTCGTCCTCCTCGTTGAGGTCTCCCCTCGCCGCTTCTTCGTCCTCCAGCTCACTGGCGGGATCCTCCTCTTCGAAGGCGTCATCCTCTGCGTCAGAGTCCATGCTGCTCATGTCGGTCACCCGAGGGAGTCCAGGCCCAGCCGGCAACGGCCTGGCCAGGCCGGTGACCAGCGACCCCGGCGGAGATCTGGAGGAGGCGGCGGCCAGCGCAGCCTGCTGAGCGGCAAGCTGCTGAGCGTAGAAAATGTGGGCATTTCGGATCTCCCGGTCCTTCCTCTCCCTGCCCTCCATCTCCAGCCGGGCTTGCTGCTGTCTTTGCAAATGTTCCATCACAGCTTCCAACTTCATTCCCTGATGATGAAACTGAGAGTTTCCCGTCAGGACCAGGTTTAACTCTTCTCCGGTTGTCAAGCCAGGCTGCCAAACAAAAAACCAAAAGGGTGAAAATTAGCCACTCTTTGGCATCTTCGACAGTACCATTTATAAATAGACACTGCTGAAAGTAATGGGTGCCATTTGACACATTTCCTTCTTCACATTCACGCAACCATTGAATGCTTCAAATAGAGATCGTTTTTAATCCTTGTCCTGCGCTCTCCCCAATAGAGAAAAAGCTGGAACGCATCAAACATCTAACATCCCAATTCACCCTCAAATCACCTGTTGCACTCCCATGACAATTCGGAAACCAGTAAACTGTGGTTGAAAAGTGGAAATTCCACAGTTATGTATCTACTCTCCCCATGACACGTGGCCCGTCTCTGGCAACGTCAACATTTGTTGCACCTCGTGCTAAATGGCTCGCTTGGCCATTTCAAGAGGGAAGTCCAGAGTTCACCACACTGTCATGGGGTCTGGAGTCACGTGTTGGCCAACCAGACCGGATAAGGACAACAGATTCACTTCACTTCCTTAAAAAGGACATCATTGAAGCAGATGGGTTTTAAACGACAAGCGATGATAATGTCATGCTGACCATAGCGGATTCAGTTCCAGATTGTATTATTTAATTTTTAAAAATATATATTTTTATTCTCCTCCTTTTTCACATTTTCTCCCAAATTTGCACCCACCAACAATAAACAGTAAGCAGTAACAAATATGTCAATCCCCATATCAATAATAAAATCTCATCCTCCCACCAAACCCCCAGACAACTGCCCGCATTTAACATAAACAAATAACAAAAGAGAATCAGGAAGCACCCACAGTCGCCATTAACACAGTCCCCCCCTCCACCCAACCCCCCACAACTAATGTTCGATGTTATCCAATTCTCGAAAGTGCGTAATGAATAACGCCCATGAATTGTAGAACCCCTCCATCCGTCCCCTCAGTTCAAACTTAACCTTCTCAAGAATTCCAGGTTGTATTAATGGAGTTTAAGTTGCACCACGGAGTCCCTGGATTCAAGTCCAGCGACAGGACCACTATTCCGCTATCTCCCTTTAAATCGATCATGTGACCAAACTCGTATACCCTTCGGAAAGTGTTGCTTACATATTAGAACTTTTAAAATGAATCGTTTGTTAATTTGAATTGGATTTGAACCCGTGTTTCCAGGGCATTAGCTCGGGCCTCTGAATTATAAATCCAGTGACTTTGCCACATCGCCCTACCCAAGGGAAGAGCAATACATTGGAGGGAGGTCTGCACTCTATGTTGACTCCAATGACAACTGCCAGGCTCTGGAACTGCCAAAAATGTCACCCCCTCTATGGTGGGACCCTGAGCTAAAAGTAAAGTTAAAACAATCTGGGATACTGCGAACAGTTTGGGTACCCATACCAAGGAAATTATACTGACATTAGAGGCAGTCCAAAAGGTTCGCTAGGTTGGTCCTGGGTATGGAAGGATGTTCTTTTGAGGAGAGGTTGAGTACGCTGGGCCTGGATTCATTGGAGTTCAGGAGAGAGATAGGATTATTGAGATATATCGGATTCTCAGGGGTTTGACAGGGTCGATGCTGAGAGGTTGTTTCCCCTTGTGGGAGAATCTAGAACGAGAGGGCAGAATGTCAGAGTAAGGGGTCTGAAAATAACTTTCAGAGATGAGGAAGAATGTCTATCTGGTGTGTGGTTGGGAAGGGTGCTCTTTCCAAGAGCCAGTGCAGACTCGATGGGCCGAATGGCCTCCTTCTCCACTGCAAATTCTATATATAATCTCTGCGGAATTCTTAACGCAGAGGGCTGTAAGAGGTTGGGTCATCAAGTTATGTTCCTGGCTGAGTTAAGGGGCAGTACGGCAGTGCAGTGGTTAGCACTGCTGCCTCACGGCACCTAGGTCCCAGGTTCGATCCCGGCTCTGGGTGTTCGATCCCGGCTCTGGGTCACTGCCCGTGTGGAGTTTGCACATTCTCCCCGTGTTTGCGTGGGTTTCGCCCCCACAACCCAAAGATGTGCAGGTTAGGTGGATTGGCCACGCTAAATTGCCCCTTAATTGGAAAACAAAAAATGAATTGTGTACTCTAAATTAATTATTTTTTTTTTTTAAAAAGGATGAGATGGGTAGCTTTTTAATCAGCAAGGGAATGAAGGGTTTGGGGGATAAAGTGGGAAAGTGGAGCAGAGGATTATCACATCAGATTAGTCACAATCTCATTAAATGGCACAGCAGACTCGATGGGCTGAATGGCCTACCTCTGCTCCTGCGTCTCATGGCCCAATCGTACGCCTGCTTTCAGATTCTGCTGTGTAGATGCGGCATAACAAAGTGACAGAATGTAGCGGAGGTCCTGTTAACAATTTGACATTGAAGCTCACTGACCACATAACAAGCTTTTATCAAAACTGGAATGTGTGGTCACTATTCAACTACCTAGAAAGCTTTTTAGGGCTACTTAGGTGCATGGTATGGAATCCCGAGGGTCACAGCAGCTGAAATCAATGTTCCCATTAACCCGCATGTTTCAAGCTCTTACATTACGGCAGTGACTGCACTGAAAAAGTGCTTAATAGGCTGTTAAGCACGAAGGGACATCCTGGGATTGCGAAAGGCACTATAGGATCAGACAAGTTCCCTCTTTTACAGACAGCCCCGCTTCCGATCAGATCGGTGCTCTATCCATTAAGGAGGCTCGTCAGCAACCAAAACGGGGGACGTTGATCCGGGAAGGCACTGGAACACATCCGAGGGGTTTCGTCGGGAATGTGCAGAGAAGAAGGCGAGGCTTCAGAGGGAGCGTGTAAACCTCCAATTAAATGGTTTCAAGAAGGAGATATATTTCTGATTAAAAACAGATTAAAGAGATGTGGGGAACAGGGAGGGAGGTGGATTTGAGACCAGGAAGAGATCAGCCACGATCTGATTGAATGGAGGAGCAGGCTCGAAGGGCAGAATTGCTGACTTCTGCTCCTAATTCCTATGTTCCCAAACAACTCATCTACCACCCCCAGCATTAACTGACCCGCCGGTGGCACAGTCTGCTGATCGCGCATTGACTGTCTCAGAACCCTTTGAGTGGGAGTCGAAGCAGGTCATCCCGAGGGACTGCCCAGGAGGAGGAGGGGTGCACTGTCCGGCTTGATTTCCACAGACCTACAACTTTGTACAACAACAGGGGCGGCCCGGCGGTTAGCACTGCTGCCTCACGGCACTGAGGACCCGGGGTCGATCTGTGTCTACGTGGGGCTGACCCCCACAACACAAAGATGTGCGGGGTAGATGGATTGGCCACACTAAATTGCCCCTTAATTGGAATAAAAAAATTGGGCACTTTAAATTTTGAAAAAAACTTTTGTACGACGACTGTTCCAGCTAAACCTGCCGAATTCTCAACATTTGAAAGATCCGCAACTTTATTTAAAATAAATTTAGAGTACCCAATTGCTTTTCCAATTAAGGGGCAATTTAGCATGGCCAATCCACCTACCCTGCACATCTTTGGGTTGTGGGAGCGTGACCCACGCAGATACGGGGAGAATGTGCAAACTCCACACGGACAGTGACCCAGGTCCGGGATTGAACCCTGGTCTTCGGTGCCGTGAGGCAGCAGTGCTAACCACCGTGCCGTCCTTAAAAGACCCGCAACTTGACGTTTTACTAGACTCCCATGAAATCAACAGAAGAGCGGGCGAGGCCATTTGGCCCATTGTTTTTCTGTGCCACTGCTTTCCCCTTTACTGCTCTGACCTGCTCCAACACAGTCCCTGCCCATTGCCCATTGAATAACCGTTAACATTTCAACTTGGTTTATTTCTCATCAATAAGATAACAAATACGACTGGTTATTACAATATAACTTGCTATCTTGATGTAGCCATATTGATAGTGATGAAATCACAAGGAGATAGTGGTGTTAATTAGTGAATGGTAGAACCCTCAAGAGTATTGATGTACAGTGAATGGTAGAACCCTCAAGAGCATTGACATTCAGAGAGATCTAGGAGTACAGGTCCACAGGTCACTGAAAGGGACAACACAGGTGAAGAAGGTAGTCAAGAAGGCATACTTGCCTTCATTGGCCGGGGCATTGAGTTTAAAAATTGGCAAGTCATGTTGCTGCTGTATAGAACGATAGTTAGGCCTCACTTGGAGTATAGTGTTCAATTCTGGCCACCACACTGCCAGAAGGATGTGGAGGCTTTAGAGAGGGTGCAGAAGAGATTTACCAGGATGTTGCCTGGTATGGAGGGCATTAGCTATGAGGAGCGGTTGAATAAACTTGGTTTGTTCTCACTGGAACGAAGAAGGTTGAGGGGCGACCTGATAAGAGGTCTACAAAATTATGAGGGGCATAGACAGAGTGGATATTCAGAGACTTTTTCCCCAGGGTAGAGGGGTCAATTACTAGGGGGCATAGGTTTAAGGTGCGACGGGCAAGGTTTAGAGGAGATGTGCGAGACAAGTATTTTTTACACAAAGGGTAGTGGGTGCCTGGAACTCGCTGCCGGAGGAGGTGGTGGAAGCAGGGACGATAGTGACGTTTAAGGGGCATCTTGACAAATACATGAATAGGATGGGAATAGAGGGATACGGACCCCGGAAGTGTAGAAGAGTTTAGTTTAGACGGGCAGCATGGTAGGCGCAGGCTTGGAGGGCCGAAGGGCCTGTTCTTGTGCTGTATTTTTCTTTGTTCTTTGTTGTGGTAACGTCATTGGCATAATCATCCAAAGCTCTGTGAACACCGGTTCAAATCCCATCTCAACAGCTGGAGGTACTAGAGTTCAATTCCTAAATCTGGAATTGAAAGCTAGACTCAGTAAGAGTGATAACTGTTGTAAAAATGGATCAGGTTTGGCAGCACGGTGGCGCAGTGGTTAGCATTGCTGCATCACGGCGCCGAGGTCCCAAGTTCGATCCCAGCCCTGGGTCACTGCCCGTGTGGAGTTTGCACATTCTCCCCGTGTTTGCGTGGGGTTCGCCCCCACAACCCAAAGATGTGCAGGGTAGGTGGATTGGCCACGCCAAACTGCCCCTTAATTGGAAAAAAATGAATTGGGTGCACAAAATTTTTTTAATAAAATAGATCGGGTTCACAAATGTCCTTTCGGGAAGGAAATCTGCCGTCCTTACCCGGTCTGGCCTACATGTGACTCCAGACGCACAGCAATGTGGTTGGCTCTCAATTGGCCTCAAACTGCCGAGCAAGTTGCTCAGTTAAGAGGGCAAATAGGGATGGGCAATAAATGCTAATAATGTTTTGCTATAATTCGATCACCGTTTGGGAGCATCACCAACAAGCTCAATATTTAATTGCTCAATTGCCCTTGTGAACATGGTGGCGGGCTGTTTTTTTGCTAACGGAGAGGCTTGCTAGGCCATTTCTGGGGACAGTTAGGGGTCAACCACTTGGGCAGAATAAGGACAATAGATTTCCTTCAATAATAGGGGCATTTGTGAACCAGGTGGATTTTTACATCAGTTCAAGAGCAAGTGCCACAATTAAATTTAAATTACCCTAGCTGCCCCGGCAGGATTCAAACTCACTTTTGGATCATTAGCCTGAATGACTAATCCAGTGACATAACCATGATGCTACCATTGCTGATGCAACAACCAGGGAATAAATAATTAAATGTAGATTTTCTACGAGCTCAAGCTGT